>NC_051222.1:4105033-4405033 GCF_015220715.1 Pygocentrus nattereri | reverse complement strand
AGGCCTGCATCAAGAACCTGGCTGAAAAGGGAGTCAAAGTTGATGATGCAAAGTGCTTTGATCAGGTCAACAATCTCAAGAAATTCATTGAGAAAAATGGTGCAGAATTCAGTGATCTACAAGCACATCAGAGGTGGACCAAATTTTTTGAAAGATCAAAAAGTGTTGATTTTCATTCAGAGCTGCTCAAAATGGTACAGTTGGGGTTTTTTTTTGCCATACCTGCCCACAATGCAAATGTGGAGCACATCTTTTCACTGATGCAAACGCAGTGGACGAAGGAGAGGAATCGCATATCTGTGGATTAACTGAAATGGATTTTGTGCACCCAGTACAATTTCAGGAACATGACCTGCAAAGATTTTCATACCTACTAAATGGTAATCGTAAACTGTTGAAAGAGATGCAGTCTTCTGACAAATACACCCCGCAAGAGAAGGACTGAAGAGGAGCCTTTTTTTTCCAGGGCTGAAGAGGAGCCTTTTTTAAAAAATTATTATTCTCTTTTTTACGTAGTCTATCACTATTACACTCAAAAAATGTCAGTGTATGTTTTTGTTGGTGTACATATGTTTTATATTTTTACACAGACACCATGTCATTTGTGTCATATCATACCCCAAAAAAGGTGTCCTCCTTTTCAGAAACCCAAATATTTCTGGGTCTAACAGTATAAACCAGGGGGTGATGTAGTCTGGTGCACCATAAGGGGGCAAACATATATAAGTGTAACTGTGTATTTCTGATTGGGCCAAAGTCAAAATATGAGCAATAAACACCAGTAGCGGGTAGCATAAATGCTAATACCCTTGGCGACAATTCAGATTCAGATTCCTTTATTCGTCCCAGGGGGAAATTGCAGTTGTTACAGTTGCAGCCATTTATGTAAAAATAAACACTTTACTAATAATTTAAGACAATATAGAGAATTTACAGTATGTACACCAGATTTAAGTACTTAAGAATATAGTAAGGTGGCGGTGATTGTGATAGTAATATGAAACATTAGGTATAAAGCAGTTACAATTATTTAACTTATTTAAATTAAGTTAGTGTCCCTCTGAGTTATTGCACACACAATTGTTATTATTGCACATATGAACATTCGTGCAATTTTCAACATTCAACATTTCGAGTTTTGTGAATCACACACTGATGGAGGAGTTATAGAGTTTGATGGCCACAGGTAAGAATGACTTCCTGTGGCGCTCTGTGGTGCATTTTGGTAGAGTGAGTCTTGAGCTGAATGAGCTCTTGTGTCTCATCACCGTGTCGTAGAGTGGTTGGGAGCCATTGTTCATAATGGCCTGCAGTTTAGACAGTGTCCTCCTATCCGACACTGCCTTCAGCGAGTCCAGCTCCACTCCCACAACATCGCCGGCCTTGCGGATCAATTTGTTGAGTCTGTTGGCATCTGCCACCCTCAGCCTGCTTTCCCAGCATGCAACAGCATAGAGGATAGCACTCGCCACCACAGACTCATAGAAGATCCTGAGCATAGTCCGGCAGATGTTAAAGGACCTCAGGCGCCTCAGAAAATAGAGACGAATTTGGCCCGTCCTGTAGAGGGCGTCAGTGTTCTTAGACCAGTCCAGTTTATTGTCAGTATACACACCCAGATACCAGATTTGTAATCATCCACAGTGTCCACACTGACCCCCCTGATGGACACAGGGGTCACCGATGCCTTGTCCCTCCTCAGGTCCACCACCAGTTCCTTTGTCTTTGTCACATTGAGCTGCAGGTGGTTCCGCTCGCATCATGCAACAAAGTCCTTCACCGTCGCCCTGTACTCATCCTCTTCACCCTTGCTGATACATCCAACTATTGCAGAGTCATCAGAAAACTTCTGAAGGTGGCAAGTCTCTGTGCAGTAGCTGAAGTCCGTGGTGTAGAGGGTGAAGAGGAAGGGAGAGAGGACTGTACCTTGTGGGACTCCAGTGTTGCTGACCACTCTGTCCGACACACAGTGCTGCAGGCGTACGTACTGTGGTCTGCCAGTCAGGTAGTCAACAATCCAGGCCACAAGGGGGGCATCTACCTGCATCACTGTGAACTTATCACCCAGAAGAGCGGGCCAGACGGTGTTAAATGCGCTGGAGAAGTCATAAAACATGACCCTAACAGAGCTGGCTGGCTTATCCAGGTGAGCATAAACTCTGTTGAGCAGGTACATGATGGCGTCTTCAACTCCCAGGCGGGGCTGATAGGCAAACTGGAGGGGATCTAGAAAAGGCTGGACTATGGGTCGGACCTGATCCAAGACGAGCCTCTTCATGGTCTTCATGACATGAGACGTCAGTGCCACTGGCCTGTAGTCCTTGGCGTCACTGGGTCGTGGCATCTTTGGGACAGGAACAATGCAGGATGTCTTCCACATCATGGGGACCCTCTGGAGACTCAGGCTCAAGTTGAAGACATGTTGAAGTACTCCACAAAGTTGGGTGGCACAGGCTTTAAGCACCCTGGTTGGAACCCCATCAGGGCCTGCAGCCTTCTTTGTGTGGAGTCTTCTCACCTGGTCAGCAGTGAGACACATTGTAGAGGTGGTGGGTGGGGGAGGGATGGAGGTGTGAGATGGGCTGTCACAAGAGGGGGGGTAGGCTATCAGGAGGGGGATGGGGGATGAGTGGTATGGTCAGCACTGGCAGCAGAGGAGTCAGGCTGGGGGGGGCACAGCCTGCCGTGTCAAATCTGTTAAAGAACAGATTTAGCTTGTTGGCCGGTCCACGCTGCACTCTACTCCTCTGTTGTTGCTAGACCTGAAGCTGGTGATGGTCCTCATTCCATTCCAGACCCTCCCTCATGTTGTTCTGCTGGAGTTTCCACTCCAGCTTCCTCCTATATTTGTCCTTCGCCTCCTTGATAGCTGTCCTCAGTTCCCTCTGGATCGTTCTCACCTCCACCCTGTTTCCAGCTCTGAAGGCCCTCTTCTTCTTGTTGAGGAGAGCCTTAATGTCCTTCGTTACCCACGGCTTGTTGTTTGGGTAACATTTAACAATCCTGGTTGGGACAGTGGAGTCCACACAGAAGTTAATGTAGTCCGTGATACACTCTGTGAGCCCGTCGATGTCCTCTCCGTGCGGCTCACAGAGTGCAGACCAATCAGTAGCCTCAAAGCAATCCTGCAGTGCCTCGTAAGTCTCCCCAGACCATCTACTCACGGTCCGCTTGGTCACAGGCTGACTCTTTACCAGCGGCACATAACAGGAACTGAGGTGTTCTTTCCTCTCTGGTGGGACAGTCCACATACTGAGTGAAGTGTGGTAGTGCCTTGGCCATAGCGACATGGTTAAAGTCACCTGATATGGCGATAAAGGCACTCGGGTGTTGTGTTTGGGGACGTGCTGTTGTTGAATAAATGACGTCACTTGCCGACGTCGGGTTGGCAGAGGGGGGAATGTAGACAGTCACAATGATGGCACGTTGCCCATGATGATGGAGGGGAGACGCGGCTTATATCCCCTCTTCTCCATAAGCCTCCGACGTCTCTCCCTCGCTTTCCCCATGCGCTGGTTAATTCCCTCTCTGCATCCCCTGTGCATCCGTCTCCAAAGCTCTTCGGGGATGTTCGTTGTCCTGGTCGCCATGCCGACCGGCTGCAGCGCGATCAGCTGGTCCCGGGTGTAAACAAAGCGGCCATGCTGCATCGCCGCGGCAGACACGGGGAGTGAGTGAAAGTAGCACTTTCAAGGCGAAAAAACAGACCAAAACCCTCTCTACTCGCATGTTTCGAGAGGGCACAGCTTCCCTAAATTGCCTCATCAAAATAAATAAACTATTAAAAAGGTAAAGAAAAGTTACGAGCAAAAATGAAAGAACATGAACGGGAGCTACTGTAACAGGCAGCATGCACGTTCACGCATGCGCACTGATAATGCCAGCTAGTTTACTTTTTGGACTTTTTGGACAAAATTATTAATCTACAAATAGTAGTTGGCTCAATAATATATGGCTGTAGTTTATATTGTGGAGCAGTCTGTAATAGTGCAAACATGAAGCTGAAGTTGGGTTCTTCTTCACCAGCTTCTCCTTCAAATTTTCCATTCCACCTTAAACGACACCACAGTTACATTCTGACGCCTGTGTAAATGTGCATCATTTAAGGTGGATTGGAACATCTGGACAAGAAGCCACCATCAGCTAATTGTTCTCGTGATCTTTGTGTTTCTCTAGTGTAAATGATGATCTGTTGTTTGTCTCCGTGTTTAGGTATAAAGGGAATAAACACATTGCTGCTGTTGAGTCCAGTGCAGCTCTTAATCCAGCTCCCCAGAGCTCCTGATCCAGCTAATGAAGGGCTCCATAATCAGCTAATGAGCTGGATCAGAGCTGTTCTCTTCAGGAATACCTGAAACTGTACAGAGCTTTCCAGATTGGGAATATGTGTGATGTCACACCAGGTGATGTGGTTGTAGCTTAAGGAGACTTTAAAAATGTTCTGATCTCAACAGAACGGTTTACCAGCCCTTAAAGCACATCCATCAACATTACTTTAGAAATGACTGCAGCTTCTTATTTACATTTAAATAAAAACCCTGTTGGAGTTTTGGAAGAATAATGTCCCAGCTGCCTCTTATCCTGCCTAACGTTACCTTTATAAAAACATGTTAAAGTGTGGAAGACTGAAATTATTCATTTGACTTGCTGACTAAGCAGGTCAATAACCAACAACATGTTCATGCAGTTTGATGATGCGGCAGAGATTCACCCCGATCAGTGATGCCCTGCAGCACATCACAACATCCAGACTAAACAGAGGAACTGGAGACAGAATTCCTCAGTTTTCAGAAAGGTGTCTGTATCCAAATGGCTAAATAGTGTTATGGCAGTGAACAGTGGCATGTTTTCCATATTCATCAGACACTATTCACACAGTTAAATTAGGACTGTATGACTGGAGTTAGAATCTATATGATGTTAAACGGCATGGAGGGTCTTCACTGGCAGGGGGTCCAGTAAAAACACAATTTAAGCTGTTAGACAGTCAGAATACAGTCTGACTCAGCGCAGCAATGTGGTCCTGGTCTCAGTTGGGTGATGAAAACAGACAAGCTGCTAAATGCTGTGACTACATATACAAACACAGTTGGGACTGAAAGACTGTCAGAACTGATTGTCCTGTTTTTACAGCCGTAAAGTGTTTTACTCTGTTTTACTTTAAAATGTTTAGAAACTAAAGAAACAGTTAACTGAAAAATCACATTCATCCAGTTTCCTCCTCACAAGCCTCACGAGCCAAAACCTGTTTGGTGTCTGAAGTTTGCTTCTTTAGCTTTAGCACTGGAGCTACAAGGCTAATTTAACTTTAGCTACATTAGCTTTGTAGCTCTAATACTAAAACTAAAAGCAAAGTTCAGACACCAAACCTGTCTCGGCTCCTAAGCTGTGTAGATGTTATTCTGCTGTATAAAGGAGTGTTCAGCCTCTTAAACTCCCTCATGCTCACGTTTCATTACGTCTGTGAAGCACTGGGACTGAAAACTTCTCCTCTAGTCTCAACAATAAACTCCACATTATCAGTCCGCACGTTTAAGAGCACCATGTCATCACAGCTGACCAATCAGTAGCAAGGATGTCTTCTCTCTAGTCACTCGTCCAGCCAGGAGGAACGGTGGGCTTTGGATGTTTTCACCTGGAGATGAACACACTTTACACACAGACCACCAGACTGAACACGATAAACTTTTATTCTGGCTTCTTTCTCTTTCTGTTTGCTTTAATGGAGTCTAGAATTGATGCTGCAAAGCAGGATGGGTCTTTAGGAGGACTGGTCAATGATGACCAAACAAAGAAATGAATATGCGCAGATGATTCACCACACCTGTGTTTGTGGTTCAGGACAGTCAACCAGGTGACTCAGGTTTGTAAAATAAAGGTTTTTATCCTCAAATTACTGTCATAGGCGTTTTTGAGCTGTCCTGAACCAGAAGTCCTGAACGTCATCTTCAGTGTTACAAATGAAGTGATATGCTTATATGATATGATTAAGTTAAATGGAAATGTTTAGCCACACAACAGTTTCTAGAATTTATAAAGTATTTTAAGATTTTCTTTACAGCTGTAGCTTCATAAAATTAGCACTAACTCTTACAGGAGCTACAGAAATGGAGCATAAAGGTCTTGGATTAAACATCTGAATGTTGTGTTGTTTTAGAAACATATATATACAGTTAGGCTGATACATTAACTCACTGATCTGCGTATTCCAGCACATTATGGAAGTTAATGTATATTGAGCAGATGATCATACTTAGGATTGGTTATTTTAGCTCCTGAGTTAATGCTGTGCAGGCCATGGAGTCTCCTGGTAGCCTTTGTAATGCTTGTGCTAACAGATTAAACATTTAAGTAGTAGAAGAGAAACTTCAGAAGCTAAAGGAGCACATAAACCTTCAAAAATAAACTGGCTTTACAAAATAATCCCTGTAGACATTCACGCACCAGCCACTTCAGTAAGCCCACTTACTTACATTACATTTACATTTAGCAGACGCTTTTATCCAAAGCGACTTACAAATAATGAGGTACATAGAACAAACATAGTCAGGCCTTAAAGGAGGCCAAAGGGTAATAGCGGGGTAGAGAAGGGAAGGAGGGCAAGAAGGAGATGAGGTTGGTAGTGGTTAGATTGCAAGAGGCGATTAGAGTAAGTGCTCCCTAAAGAGCTATGTCTTCAGGAGTTTCTTAAAAATAGCGAGGGACGCCCCTGCTCTGACAGTGGAAGTTAGCTTGTTCCACCATTGGGGAATCAAGTATGAGAACAGTCTCGACTGCTTTGTGTGAATGTTTGGCAAAGCTAAGCGACGTTCATTGGAGGATCGCAGCGGCCGGGCGGTGCTGTAAGCCTTTAGGAGTGAGTGCAGGTAGGAAGGAGCCTGCTCTGTTAACACCTTGTAGGCAATCTTGTTTCTACACTGTCCGTTTTATCAGCTCCACTGACCGTATAGTTTCACTCTGTAGTTCTACAGTTACAGACTGTAGTCCATCTGCTTCTCTGATACTTTGTTACCCTGTTCCTCAGTGGTCAGGTCCCCCATGGACAGAGCAGGTACTACTGTTTAAGGTACTACTGTTTAAGCCTATTTAGTCTGTTTAAAGTCTGTTTAAGATCTGTTTAAAGTCTGTTTAAAGCCTGTTTAAAATCTGTTTAAAGCCTATTTAAAGCCTGTTTAAGTCTTTAGTGTGTTTAAAGTCTGTTTAAAGCCTGTTTGGTGTGTTTAAAGTCCGTTTAAAGTCTGTTTAAAGCCTGTTTAAAATCTGTTTAAAGCCTATTTAAAGCCTGTTTAAGTCTTTAGTGTGTTTAAAGTCTGTTTATAAGCCTGTTTTATAGTCTTTCAGTTTGTGATTTCCATTAGGCTGAGCAGAATTTGGAAAAAGGGAACAGAGCTGATCCTTTGATCTAAGGGATCATGAGTGTCTTTATAAAGAAAGGTAATTAATTGAAAATGAATCTGATTAAGAATATCTTAACATCAGAGGAAGTCACTGATTATAGTGAAACTCAGGGACCTGATAAATTCCTTATTCACTCTCTATAATGCCTTGTTACGCAGCGTCACGGCGCATCATTCATACACCTGATTATTATTCAAGTACTGGAGTTTTTCTGTTCCTGTCCTTGATTTAACAGTCAGAACAGTGTGTGTGTTGAGTTTATCATGTCCTTACCGTGTGGTCTGAACAGGAGCACCGTGTGTTTTTATCTCCTGATATTTAAACTGGAAAATGTCCTGACTGGACTGTGAAAGTTCAGACGTCTTAAAGATGGTAGATAATAAAATATCAACTGATGAACTTAATATATTAACTTTCTGTAACACAGACCTGTTTTCATCTCTAGATCTCTCAGAAAGGAGTTCCAGTGTTGTAGGATTATGTCACGATTTTCACAAAACGTGTGTGTGAGTGTGTGTGTGTGTGTTTGTGTGTGTGTGTGCGTGTGTACTTACATTTCTTCAGTCCTGGTTTCATTCTGTTTTCATCTCCATGTTCCAATCTAAACACACACACACACACACACACATATACACACTATTATGGCTGTGCCTATATATGTATATTGTTCTTTGTGTTTCTTGTTCTTTCTGTGTTCTTCTGTGTCTGTTTGTGTATCCCTCCATGCCACTAGGTGCAGCCGTCCCTGTTTCTGACGGCTGCCAGAGATATCCCTCCAGGAAGCTAATAAAAAGGTGGCAAAAACCCAGAAGTGGGTTGTGTCTCTGTTAGTAAATGTGTCTCTGTTCATTGTGTCTGTGCCAGAAGAGGATAGGTGCCATTTTCATTGTATATACCTCTTTCTCCTGGTTGCATATAGGGTACTTAGACTTGTGGGTGGAGTAAGTGGGTCTGGTTTGTTATTTTGGCCTGGCTTACCCCTGGAGAGATAGCATTCGTCTGATAGTGTGACATATTCCGGCATCTCTCCTAAACGTGTTTATCCGGTAGTGTGACGCGTTCTGGTGTCTCTCCTAAGCACATGAGTATTCAATCCTCAGTTTGAATCACTTCTTCTTCAAATGGTAAATCTCAGTTTGAACTGAACTGTAATAATCTTCTCTGGGATCTTTATTTTTGCTGGATGAGGAGAGAGTGTGTGTTTCTGTTCTGAGCTGTATTGATTAGAGTCTTCTCTGGGCTCCAGTGTTTCTCATGGAGCCATTTTCTACATTATGATCTCTGAGTCTTTAACATTGTTAAGGTGTTTCTTTCTTTTGGGTTTTGATTTTAATCAGATAATCTGATTAAGTCTGTGTGTTTCCCTGTTTGGGAATCTGTAATATTCTAATTTATTAACTCAGGAAATTTTATAGATCCGGTTATTGCTTTATTGTTATTGGTGTGTTTTTTGAGTTGTGTATGGTGAGAGAACTAGCTTAAAAACAGGGACCATGGAGAGAACTGGACCCAGCTTAAAAACATGGAAGCATCAGCATGTGATACATGCAAGCTCTTCAACATTTGCACCCTCTTCTCTCACCCCTGAGGATTGTCACCTTCTTTGAGAAGAAGGTTGATAGAATCCACCAGTCTTTTCCCTCTGTCCCCACACCTTCCACTAGACCGCATCATCTCATTCTCGATCCCTTAAACTGTTTCTCTTCTCTTTCCACAGATGCTGTCCTTCAACTGATCAAATCCAGTAACCCAACCACATGCCCACTGGATCCAATCCAATCTGCTTTGTTTCAGTCAATCTCTGAGGGCCTATTGCCCTTCATCATGTTTCTCATCAACGAGTCTTTGGCATCGGGTGAAGTTCCAGCAACTTTCAAGATGGCAAGAGTACTCCCCATCTTGAAGAAACCCATGTTTGACATCTCTGATGTCAACAACTACAGACCCGTATCACTTCTTTCTTTCCTTTCAAAAGTTCTTGAACGTGCATTCTATAATCAACTTTCTCTCTTTCTCACACAGAACCAGCTCCAAGACCCCAACCAGTCTGGCTTCAAACCAGCACACTCTACAGAAACTGCCCTCATCGCAGTGACTGAGAACCTCCGATCTGCAAGATCGGCAAAATTGTCTTCTGTCCTGATCCTTCTTGATCTCTCAGCAGCTTTTGACACAGTCAACCATACGATCCTTCTGGACACCCTCACCAACCTCGGAATCACTGGTTATGCGTGGAAGTGGTTCAAGTCCTACCTGGAGGATCGCTCTTATCAGGTAACATGGATAGGGTTCACATCTTCTCCATGCAGGCTCTCCACTGGTGTCCCCCAAGGCTCGGTCCTGGGTCCTCTTCTCTTTTCTCTTTACACTAGCTCTCTTGGTGATGTAATATCTTCTCATGGCTTCCCTTACCACTGTTATGCTGATGACACTCAACTAATGTTTTCTTTCTCTCCCTCTGACACACAGGTTTCCAGTCGCATCTCGGCATGCCTGTCTGACATCTCTACATGGATGGCAGCCCACCACCTGAAGCTCAATCCCAGCAAGACTGAGCTGATATTCATCCCTGCGACTATAGGTCCTCATGATCTTGCCATCTCATTCAAGAACTCCCTGATTGTTCCATCTGCAGAGGCAAGAAGTCTTGGTGTGACCCTGGATGGCCAGTTATCATTCTCGACTCACATCGTGAACCTGACTCGGTCATGCAGGTATCTACTGTACAACATCCGGAGGATCCGACCCTTCCTCATCCGAGAGGCCACCCAGGTGCTAGTGCAGTCTCTGGTCATCTCAAGGCTTGACTACTGCAACTCACTCTCAGCTGGTCTTCCCATGCAGACCATCAAGCCTCTGCAACTCATCCAGAATGCGGCAGCACGACTCGTCTTCAATCTGCCCAAGTTCAGCCACATCACCCCATTGCTGCGCTCCCTTCACTGGCTTCCTGTAGCTGCGCGCATCAGATTAAAAACCCTAATGCTTGCCTACAAAGCCAAAAATGGACCAGCCCCTACCTACTTGATGGCAATGGTGAAATCTCGAACTGTACCACGAGCCCTTCGAACTTTGAGTACAGCTCGGCTTGACCCGCCATCCTTCAAGGTGCACGGAAGACAAGCGTCGAGAATGTTCTCTGTACTGGCACCTAGGTGGTGGAGTGAACTCCCACTGGCTGTCCGAACAGCAGAGTCTCTTGCTGTCTTCAAATGCAGACTGAAGACTCATCTCTTTACACAGCACTTAAGTGCAGCTTATAGTTCAATGCTCATTTATTTTATTTTCTGTATTGTATCTTATTGTTATTGTATTGCATTGAATGGCACGGAGTTCTGCGTTCAACTCTGCAGACACCAAGAGAAAAAGAAACAGTGACATATTTGTTTCTAGCAGTATCTGAGCTCAGGACTGTCTTTTTCTCTAAGCTATTGGTAACTAGCAAAGATACTTTCTCTAGATTGACAAAGCACTTCTTGTAAGTCGCTCTGGATAAGAGCGTCTGCTAAATGTTGTAAATGTAAATGTGATCTGCTAGTATTCATTCTGGGTGTTTGCATCTTTGTTTGCTTAATCTGTTTTCTGTGTTTTTATTGTATACTAACCATCCGTGGCCCTTACAGGCTGTTTTCACAGGATTACCTTCTACAGAAAGTGAAAACTACAGTTTAGCTTTCCAACAAAAGCTGGTGGTAAGATTTAAATCCACTGAAGAAGTAAGTACCTCTATCTTCTACTATGGCTGTCTTTACTTGTGTGGATTGTGGCATGTATAGTGATAATCCTCTCTCCAGCACTAGTGATAACAGTCGTTCAGTTTGTGAGAAGTGCCAGTTAACTTCTACTCTGGTGGAGAAGGTGAATCAGTTAGAGGTGCACATCCGGGGCTTAATCAGGGAGAGAGAGCAGAGTTCAGTGTTATAAACATTTAATATTCACATTGGGAACACAGCAGATCCATTTAAAAAGCCATTCTCATCTATCTTAGACTCTGTATTACTCAACATGTAATAGGGCCTGCTCATTACTGTAATCACACTTTAGATTTTGTTTTGACTCTAGGTGTTGACATACATAATCTAATTGTTCTTCCACAAACTTCAGTAGTTTCAGATCATTACCTAATTTCATATGAACTAGATCTTAGGGAAAATGTGTATACATCACCCCGTTATTGCATGAAGCATTCAATAACGCCAGATACAGCTCAACACTTTACTGAAATCATTCCAGACATATCAACCATAGCTTTCCTTCATCAGACCCAACAGAGCTAGACAGATTAAAAGACTGCCTAGAAAATATATGTTCCGTTCAACCTTAGCAAATGTAACCCACTACTGAGTATGTACACGTCGATGGTAGGCCAGGTTCAATAGGCTAAAGAATAAGACACTAGGTTCTGGGCAGAGAGTGGAAGAAATATGGAAGTTGGAGGATGGTTGCAGGCAGTTCAGGGAACAATTGCAACAGGCCCTTCGGGGCAGTGAGGAGCTACCTGAGGACTGGGAAAATACAGCTAAGGTGGTGAGAGAAACTGGCAAGAATGTTTTGGGTGTCCCAACACCACCAAGACCGTCTGGACAGAGAAAAGAAGACAAGGAAAGTTGGTGGTGGAATGAGGAAGTCCAGGAGAATATTCAGACGAAGGCAGCTAAGAAAAAGTGGGATAACCAGAGAGATGAAGGAAGTAGGCAGGAGTACTGTGAGGCTAGTCGCATAGCGAAAAGAATGGTGGCAAAGGCTCAGGCCTATGATGAGCTGTATGAGAGGCTGGAGGGTAAAGGACATGTATCGTTTGGCTAAACAGAGAGATAGATCTGGATAGGATGTACAGCAGGTTAGGCTGATAAAGGATAGAGAGGGAAATGTACTAGTGAGTGAACAGAGAGTGTTGAGTAGATGGAAGGAGAACTAATGAATGAGGAAAACGAGAGAGAGAGAGAGAGAGAGAGAGAGAGAGAGAGAGAGAGAGAGAGAGAGAGAGGAGGACAATGGTGGGAGAGATAGTGAATCAGGAAGTGCAGAGAATTAGTAAGGTGGAAGAGAGGGCAGCTTTAAAAAGGATGAAGAATAGAAAGGCAGTTGGTCCAGATGACATACCTGTGGAGGTATGGAGATGTTTTGGAGAGAAGGCAGTGGACTTTTTAACCAGGTTGTTTAACAAAATCCTGGAGAGTGAGGATGCCTGATGCGTGGAGAAGCAGTTTACTGGTCCCCATTTTTAAGAACAAGGGTGATGTGCAGAGCTGCAGTAACTACAGAGGTATAAAGTTGATGAGCCACACCATGAAGGTATAGGAAAGAGTTGTTGAAGCAAGGCTAAGGTGAGAGGTTCAGATCAGTGAGCAGCAGTTTGGTTTCATGCCCAGAAAGAGTACCACAGATGCAATTTTTTGCATTGAGAGTGTTGGTAGAGAAGTACAGAGAAGGTCAGAAGGAGCTACATTGTGTCTTTGTGGATCTAGAGAAGGCATATGATGGGGTGCCAAGACAGGAACTGTGGTACTGTATGAGGAAGCTAGGTGTAGCTGAAAAGTATGTTAGGGTGGTGCAGGACATGTAAGAGGATAGTGAGACAGTGGTGAGGTGTGCAGTTGGAGTGACAAATGGTCTCAAGGTGAAGGTAGGGTTACATCAGGGATCAGCTTTGAGCCCCTTCTTGTTTGCAATGGTGATGGACAGGTTGACAGATGAGGTCAGGCAGGAGGCCCCATGGACCATGATGATTGCAGATGACATTGTAATCTGTGGTGAGAGTAGAGAGCAGGTGGAAGAGAATCTGGAGAGGTGGAGGTTTGCAGTGGAGAGGAGAGGAATAAAGGTCAGTAGAGACAAGATGGAATACATGTTTGTGTGAATGAGAGGGAGGCAGGTGGGAAGGTGAAGATGCAAGGAGTAGAGGTCGTAAAGGTGGATGACTTCAAATATCTTGGGTCAACCATCCAGAGCAATGGACAGTGTAGAAAAGAGGTGAAGAGGGTGCAGGCAGGATGCAGTGGGTGGAGACGGGTGTCAGGGCTGATGTGTGACAGAAAGATAGCAGCAAGAGTGAAAGGGAAGGTTTACAAGACAGTAGTGCGTCCTGCTATGATGTATGGTTTGGAGACTGTGGCTCTGTCTAAAAGACAGGAGGCTGAGCTGGAGGTAGCGGAGATGAAGATGCTGAGATTTTCATTGGGAGTCACAAGGCTGGACAAGATTAGAAATGAGCAGATCAGAGGGACAGTGAAGTGAAGTGTTGGAGATGGAGCTGCAGGGTAGAAGGAGAAGAGGTAGACCTCAGAGAAGGTTTATGGATGTAGTGAAGGTGGACATGGAGATGGTTGGTGTGAAAGTAGAGGAGGCAATGGATAGGGCAATATGGAGACAGATGATCCGCTGTGGCGACCCCTAAAGGGAGCAGCCGAAAGATTTTATTTACCCCTAAACCCTTATTTACCCATTTGCTGTGCAAAATATAAATGAAAACAAAATGCAATGATGTGCAAATCATGTAAACTCTATATTTCATTGTAAATAGTACAAAGACAACATATCAAATGCTGAAACTGAGAAATTGTATTGCTTTTTTGAAAAATATTTGCCCATTTTGAATTTGATACCAACAACACATTCCAAAAAAGTTGGGATGGGGCAACAAAAGGCCAGTAATGATAAAACACCTGGTGGTTCATTGGCAACAGGTCAGTAATGTGATTGGGTACAAAAAGAGCATCTCAGAGAGGTGGAGTCTTTCAGAAGTAAAGATGAGGAGGGGTTCACCACTCTGTGAAAGACTGCACCATCAAATAGTGCAACAATTCAGCACTAGTGAGTACCAGTTGGAATAGACATGTTTCTCCCGTGCTCCTCTCCATGTTCTGAATTATTCGTTCACTATCTCAATATTTACAAGCTCTACCGACTATTCTTTATTGTTACCATCCTTTGAAAGGCTGAAGATGCCACCAAAACCTCCGGCTCCACCCAAGTCAGAACGTGGAAAACAGTCGGACAATGATCCCAGAGAGGCTAATGTGCTAGCAGAGCTAGCCGGACGTGAGGCATCACCAGACCCAATCTCCGAAGATGTAGAATCAACAAATATCCTTTTAGCGATATAGAATTTGAGCAAGATGATGACTGACTGATGACGACTCTGGCATCCACTCGGGCGTCTCTGCTGAGTCTGGGGAACCATGTGACAGAAGTTGAAAATGCTAACTCTAGTGTTGATCGCCACCTCTCCAGTCTCGAACAGACATGCGTCAAAATGCGTGGGGAGAATGCAGCACTGTGCTCTAAAGTGATTGATCTAGAAGCTCGCTCAAGACGTCAGAATGTTAGTCGTTGGCTTACCCGAGATGATCGAGAAAGGACGTCCGGTGGAGCTCCTGACCGAGTTTTGGGTGCTAGCAATTTCCTCAAGCCAATCGTAGTGGATCAAGCTCATCGCTTTGGGAAGCAGTCCTCTGATGGGATAATGATGGCCCGGATTCATCACTTCCAAAAAAAAGAAAAGATACTACAGCTGGCTCGTCAGCAGTTTCCACTGAGCTACAGGGGCAAAGCAATCCACATCTTTCCCTGGGGAGTTTATGAAACAACAACAGGCATTTGACGACGCTCGAAGGAGGCTTAAAGAGGCTGGCGCGAGGATCGGCTTCGTCTATCCGGCTCGGCTCCAGGTCTCGCTGCATGATTCGGAGAAGATATTTGCCTCACCACAAGAGGCAATGGCTTTCGTTGAAACTTTAGCTTGAGCAACTTCGGTTCATTGGCGGACAAGTTTTGACTGGTATGTGACTTTTAGCTAATTGCATTGGTCAGGTCATTTTCATGGCCGTGTTTAATCATCTCTGACTATTGGAGAGGTAGCATCAAGGGCCTTGTGTTAGCATAAGGGAATTGTAAGTTAGTAACCCCTATGGTCCGGTTGCATCTCTGTGAGTTTGTGGGGGTTGTGTTCTCACTTTATTTGGGAAAGTGGGATGGGGGGAGGGGGGCAATGTTTCTAACATTTTGAATGTTTTGCTTTATGTTCTTATGATCGTTTGGCTGGGGCGTTAGGTGTGCAATTTGTCATTACTTTGCTTAGAGACGCATCCTAATATTTCTCCGCGAGGTGGTGGCATAGCATTTGCCAGCTGGAATGTCCGTGGATTGGGCCATGTCCTTAAACGAGCAAAAAAAATTTTCCCATTTGAGGTTGCTGTCTGCAGACATTATTTTTACAAGAAACACATATTAAGCCAAAGTTGCTAAGATGTAGCTGGGTTAATCAGATATTTCAGTCTACATTCACCAGTAAAGCCCAGGGTGTGGCGGTTCTGAATCATAAAACTCCCATTCAGACATATTTCAACTGTGTGTGACCCAAATGGCAGATATAACAGGTCTTAACTCATTTCATGTTACACTTTTGAACGTGTATGGCCCAAACTTTGATGACCCTGACTTTTTCATCAAACTATTTAACTTGATCCCTAGTCTCTCGGATACGCCTCTGGTTGTGGGCGGCGACTTAAACTGCGTGTTTTGATCATTTTTTGTAAATCAGGTGAATCAGTTACCTAGGGCTGCTTCCAAGGTTTTACACAACCTGGCAGTTTACATGAATCTAGTTGATATATGGAGGCTTCAATACCCCACAAGCAGAAATGATTCATTCTTCTCACAAAGACACTCTTCTTTCTCAAGAATTGATTTCTTAATAGATTCCAATTTGATATCGAATGTAATTTTCTCCAAATATATTTTGATTTCCGATCATGCACCTGTCGCATTGGTTCTTAATCTTAACCATAAGCAGCAGCCGTATAGATTGTGATTTCACCCTTCACTGCTTTCTGATTCATCATTTGATCAGTTTATATCCTCTAAAATGACTGAGTTTTTGGAATTTAATGACAATGGAGAAGTAACAGACTACACTTTGTGGGAAACTTTTAAGGCTGTAATCAGGGGACATATAATTTCTTTTGAAACCTCAAGGAAAAAAGAAAAACAAAAAAAGTCTTCTGGAAATTGGAAAAAACATACAAATTGGCCAGTGACCCACTCACCTTGCAAAACATTCTCAAGCTGAAAACAGCTATCTGACCAAGTAAGTGACCAATTGTTCAAATTAAGACAAAAATATTTTGAACTTGGGGATAAGCCCAGAAACTACTTGCCAGGCAGCTGAGGGGTTTGCAAGCCAGCAGGGCCATACACCAAATCAAAAACTGGAGATACGCTCACTGATCCTACAGGTATAAATGAGCGCTTCAGGGAATATTACCAACAATTATATACATCAAAAGCAAAAGGGAACATCTCCAATTGGATGGCACATCTAGATCTTCCTAAATTGAGCAGAGCAGCTAGAGAAGATATAGATGCTGATATCACCAGACAGGAGGTTTCTGATGCCATGAAATCATTTCCCAATGGTAAGAGTGCTGGCCCAGATGGCTATGGCATAGAATTGTGTAAAAAAAAAAAATATTCAGAACAGTTTGCTCCCCTACTGTTGAGAATGTTTACTCGCTCATTTGAAGAGATTCCAGAGAGATTCCCAAGTTCTTTATATGAGGCCAATATCTCATTGATATTAAGAGGGTAGAGATGAGACAGATCCATCGTCTTTCCGCCTATTGCTTTGTTGAACACAGATATGAAGATTTTTACTAAATTATTAGCAAACAGATTGAATAAATGCATCGCCACCATTATCCACACTGATCAGAATGGGTTTATTCCTGGTAGATTTTCTTTTTTAATGTTAGAAGGCTAATGAACATAATGTATCATAATTATGAAAAGGACCATGAAGTAGCTGCACTTTGTTTGGATGTGGAGAAAGCATTTGACCAGCTGGAGTGGCAATATATGTGGAGAATGTTGGAGGAATTTGGATTTGGCTTACGGTTTACTTCATGGATTAAAACATATGCCCACCCCACCTCTTGCATTTTAACTAATCAAGATAGGTCGATTCCTTTTTCGTTACATAGAGGGACATGCCAGGGCTGCCCTCTTAGCCCGTTATTGTTCGCAGTTGCGACAAGCCTCTTGCTATTAGCATCAGGCAACACCCTGCTCTCCAACCCGTACATCTTGGGGAGGTGGATAATCATCTTTCTCTGTCCCAACTTCTTTGGAACATGTTGCAGGCATCAAATTCAAAATGAGTGAATATTTGCAAAAAACAAAGTTTATCCATTTGAACATTAAATATCTTGTCTTTGTAGTGCATTCAATTGAATATAGGTTGAAAAGGATTTGCAAATCATTGTATTTTGTTTTTATTTGTTTTACACAACGTCCCAACTTCATTGGAATTGGGGTTGTACAATTGACTGGCAGACCTGGATGGCACTAAGAGTCAATGTATGCCTCTAGGTGGAGACCTGGATGTTAATTTTCTGAATAACCTCCCATTTAAAACTACGGATAAACTGAAATATCTTGACGTAGTTCTAATAGTAGTTCTTAATCCTAAACTAATCTTCAAATTTAATTTTCTTGTAAAGGTAGAAGAGCTTAAAGAGGACAGAGGTGGTACACTCTCCCCCTGTCTATGATAGGCTGTGTTAATGCAATCAAAATGCTCACCCTGCCAAGATTCTTATCTCTTTCAAAACCTGTGTTTTTTTTTTTTAACTTTAGTTTCCATAATCATTCCCTTTATTTGGAATTTCAAAGCTCACAGAATATAAAAAACTCATCTATTGGGCGGCAAATCTAAGGGCCCTAGTCTACTGGCAGTATGATTATACAGTGGAGGTTTTCAAAAGATTCTCCTGCTTGGGTTGCCATTGAAAAGAGAACAGTCTTAAATAGTTCACTTCCAGCACTCCTTTTTTCAGTACCTGGTCTGCCTGCAAACACAAAGCTGCATAACAGAATCATTTTGCATAGTTTGATAATTTGGCAGTAAATTAGGAAGAACTGTGGACTGTTAAACACCACCATCCATGCTCCAGTTTACCATAATCATGCATCTGAGAGAGATGAAGGAAATGCAACATTTGATAGCTGGAGGCAAAAAGGCATTGTTGCAATAAAAGATTTATACATTAACAAACAGTTTGCTGCTTTCAGCCAATTAAAAGAGAGGTTCTCTATTCCATCAACACATTTCTTTAGGTACTTACAAATCAGGAACTATGTTTCCAATTTTGTTAAGCTATTTTCTGAACATACTTATTCTGACAAACAATCTATTAAGATGGCATGGGAGAAGGAATTGGGGATACAAATCGATGACACTGCATAGGCTTCATTATCCAAAAACTAAGTTACATAGAATCTACCCTACTGTTTCTCCCTTATGTGATCGAAGTCTGCTGAGGGCTCTGTTGCCCACCTTTTCTGGACATGTCCAAATCTGTATCATTTTTGGAGTGAAATATTCAAGTGGTTTTCTGAAATGTATGAGACTGAATTTGAACCTGATCTCTGTACAGAAGACCCTTATGTATGGAGTGGTAATTGCTAAGAGGCTGATCTTAAGACTGTGGAAATCAGAAACTGTGCCCACTTTTAAGGATTGGCTGTCATATCACAGGTGCATTACACATGGAGATACTCAGATATGGCTTATTGAACAAGCTTAAGGTTTTCTATGAGATTTGGCAGCCATTTCTGAACCAACTGGCCCAGAGTGATGGAGACTAACGGTTAACCTAGGTCAATTTATGCTACTCACCTCATTTGTATGCATCTATGATGAGATATGTACTAGCAGTGTAACGGTATTATTATTGTAATGTACACCTAGCTCCATTTTTGTTTGCTTGTTTGCTGGTCTGTTTTTTTCTTATTTTTACTTATATCTATTGTATGTCTTATACCCTTTTGTAAATATTTAATAAATATACAATTTTAAAAAATAGTGCAACAATTCAAGAATAAAATTTCTCAACATAAAATAAAGAACTTTTGCTTTGCATCATCTATGGTACATAATATCATTAAAAGATTCCGGGAATCTGGAGAAATCTCTCTCTATTTGCTGGCTGTGATCTTTGGGCCCTCAGTTGGTACTGCATTAAAAACACATGATTCTGTAGTGCAAAACTTGCATGTATTACAACAGCATTGCTTTGTATATCTGGGGGCTAAAATTACCTGCCTGCAGACCATACCACTCATTGACTGATAACATTTGGTGCATTATGAAATTTAAGGAGACCCTGAACTGATAAGCAACTAAAATCCTATATCAAGCAAGAATATGAAAACATTTCTCTTTGAAAACTACAGCAGTGTCTCATCAGTTCCCAAACACAGAGTGAGATACTGAAACAGTGGTAAACAGGCCCCAACCTTTTTGGAACATATTGCTGGCATCAAATTCAAACTGGGCATATACATTAGATATGTAGTCTTTCTTTAAAAATATAGTTTACATGATTTGCACATCGTTGCATTCTATTTTTATTTACATTCTGCACAGCATCAAAACTTTTTTGGGAAATGTGGTTGTAATTATTATGGAGTTGGGGAGTCTTGCCTGTCTTGCTTGATCTCGGGAGGGTGGGTCCAATGTCAGCTCTGACTAACACATGCCAAGCTTCAGGCTGCTACTCCACATATTTCCAGCTATTTCCTGAAGCCCACCTTGTCTCACCTTCAGCACACATACACACTGATTATCATCTGCAGCAAGATGGATGTTAACATACTTACACAGGTGAGTACTGAGAATGAAAGCATCAAGTGTGGGGGACACAGATCTTATCACAATCAATTTTCCCAGGTAAATTAGTACATGTAATGCTTACTAAGTGGAGACACAGAACCCCGCATGTGGGCCTGATGGTACTGAATGAAATGTTCAAGTTCTAAATTTCAGTTGGCTATTGTAAAAGTATTTAATCTGGTTCTGAGGGTAGGTGACTTCCCTGAAATCTGTATATCATGGACAAATAAAACCCATCTTTACACACAAATAAATTCCACCCTAATAATTACAGAGGCGTCAGTGTGAACAGTAATCTGGGGAAGTTGATGTGTAGCATCTTAATTTGTAGGTTTTTAAACTTCCTACCTGAGCACAATGTCTAGTCAAGTTGGATTCTTAAGAAATTACAACACCATTGATCATATTTACACACCCTAATGTATGCCAATATGTCCAAAATAAAAAATAATTGTATGCTTTACAGATTTTACAAAGGCTTTTGATTTCATTTGGTACCAAGGATTATTTTACAGGCTTACTGAAAGTGGTGTAGGGGGTAAAACATCTGTCTCTCCGGATATATATACACACTGCTCAAAAAAATAAAGGGAACACTCAAATAACACATCCTAGATCTGAATGAATTAAATATTCTCATTGAATACTTTGTTCTATACAAAGTTGAATGTACTGACAACAAGATCACACAAAAATCATCAATGGAAATCAAATTTATTACCCAATGGACGCCTGGATTTGGAGTCACACACAAAATTAAAGTGGAAAAACACACTACAGGCTGATCCAACTTTGATGTAATGTCCTTAAAACAAGTCAAAATGAGGCTCAGTATTGTGTGTGGCCTCCACGTGCCTGTATGACCTCCCTACAATGCCTGGGCATGCTCCTGATGAGGTGGCGGATGGTCTCCTGAGGGATCTCCTCCCAGACCTGGACTAAAGCATCTGCCAACTCCTGCACAGTCTGTGGTGCAACGTGATGTTGGTGGATGGAGCGAGACATGATGTCCCAGATGTGCTCAATCGGATTCAGGTTCGGGGGAACGGGTGGGCCAGTCCATACCTTCAATGCCTTCATCTTGCAGGAACTGCTGACACACTCCAGCCACATGAGGTCTCGCGTTGTCCTGCATTAGGAGGAACCCAGGGCCAACCGCACCAGCATATGGTCTCACAAGGGGTCTGAGGATCTCATCTCGGTACCTGATGGCAGTCAGGCTACCTCTGGCAAGCACATGGAGGGCTGTGCAGTCCTCCAAAGAAATGCCACACCACACCATTACTGACTCACTGCCAAACCGGTCATGTTGAAGGATGTTGCAGGCAGCAGATCGCTCTCCACGGCGTCTCCAGACTCTTTCATGTCTGTCACATGTGCTCAGTGTGAACCTGCTTTCATCTGTGAAGAACACAGGGCGCCAGTGGCAAATTTGCCAATCCTGGTGTTCTCTGGCAAATGCCAAGCGTCCTGCATGGTGTTGGGCTGTGAGCACAACCCCCATCTGTGGAGGTCGGGCCCTCATACCGTCCTCATGGAGTCGGTTTCTAACCGTTTGTGCAGACACATGCACATTTGTGGCCTGCTGGAGGTCATTTTGCAGGGCTCTGGCAGTGCTCCTCCTGTTCCTCCTTGCACAAAGGCGGAGGTAGCGGTCCTGCTGCTGGGTTGTTGCCCTCCTAAGGACTCCTCCACATCTCCTGGTGTACTGGCCTGTCTCCTGGTAGCGCCTCCATCCTCTGGACACGACGCGGACAGACACAGCAAACCTTCTTGCCACAGCTCGCATTGATGTGCCATCCTGGATGAGCTGCACTACCTGAGCCACTTGCGTGGGTTGTAGAGTCCGTCTCATGCTACCACGAGTGTGAAAGCAATACCAACATTCAAACGTGACCAAAACATCAGCCAGAAAGCAGAAAGGTATTGAGAAGTGGTCTGTGGTCCCACCTGCAGAACCACTCCTTTATTGAGTGTGTCTTGCTAATTGCCAATAATTTCCACCTGTTTTCTATTCCATTTGCACAAAAGGCTGTGAAATCGATTGTCAGTGTTGCTTCCTAAGTGGACAGTTTTGTTTCACAAAAGTTTGATTTACTTGGAGTTATATTGTGTTGTTTAAGTGTTCCCTTTATTTTTTTGAGCAGTGTATATGTTCTGCACCGCTCTTAAACTCTACAAAGGCTTTGACAATACAAGTGTTAATATTTGTCATGACAATAAAGCAACTTTTAACTGAACTGAGAAAGAGAGAGGGTGTCAGCAAGAGATAGCAGATAGTACAGAACATACAGGTGAGAGAGTACTAGAGAAAAAGGAGAGAGAGTGAGAGACACAGAGAGACTGGGTAAATGAAAGAGAGAGATAGACAGACAGACGTATGTATATATGGGAGACAGAGAGACTGTGGTAGAGAGAGACACACAATGTGTATATATGTGGGAGAGAGAAACACAGTGTGTGTATTTTTATGGGGGAGAGAGAGAGACAGTGTGTGTGTGCATATGTGGGGGAGAGAGAGAGAGAGAGAGAGAGAGACAGTGTGTGTGTATATGGGGTAGAGAGAGAGGAGAGAGAGAGAGACAATGTATGTATGGGTGGGAGAGAGAGGCCATGTGTGTATATGGGGATTGAGAGAGAGAGAGAAACCGTGTGTGTGTGTATGAGGTAGAGAGAGAGACAATGTGTGTATGGGTGGGAGAGGGAGACTGTGTATGGAGTAGAGAGAGAGAGAGAGACAGTGTGTGTATATGTGGGGGAGAGAGAGAGAGAGAGAGACAGAGACATGTCTGTGGGAGCTCCCAGATTTTTGAAAGAAGAGGAAAGTTGAAATAATCTGAAGAAACATAAGGATACATTAAAAACAAAACTATAAAAAACAAGACAGAAAAGGAAAATCTCTGAGCCATTAGGAGATCAACTAAAAACCAGGGAGAGGAACACATCCAGGTGTAGCTGAGGTTATTATTTTATTCCTTTTTTTATTCACTTTTTAAAAATTTATTTTTGCTGTAATAATTTTGAGATATTTGTAATGTGAACTTCATTTCTAATTAATGTCTTTGTATAAAGAAAAGTTAGTAGTTAGCTCTAGCTCAGGTTTGACTGTCTATAGGGAGTGTGAGAGAGCTGTTCTTGCTGCCTGAGCTTACTACTGCCCCCTGCTGCTTTTGTTCAGGTATGTTCACGCTGTATGTGTTGGTAAAGTGGATTTAAAGGAAATATTTGAGATCTGTCGGGCTCTAATATGTTGGTTAAGACGCAATACGGTCACAATGCATTTTTAAAGTTGTATTAATGCCGTTCCTTTTGTTCATGTTTCCCAAGTGCCATCTGGTGGCACTGTTGTGTACAGCATTTATTTTATGCTTAAATTAAGCAGCAGAGTTCAGTAGCTTAAGTGATTATCTGCGATACTTTAAGCATTGTAACTTGAAATCAGTTATAGACTGTTTAAATTTTTAGTTAGTCTTCAGTTGCCAAATATGTTTACATTATAATTTATTACACATGTTTTGTGAACATGTGAGAAGCATAGTGGATGCTTGTATGGGGAGTGCGAGAGCGCTATTCTGGCTGCCTGAGCTTACTACTGCTCCATGCGACTTTTGTACAGGAATAAAAACCTTCAGATCTCCACTTCCTGGGGTGTGTGTGTCTGGTCTCAACTACTATTTCAAGTCTGCTACACAGGCAGAGCAGCTAAATGTAGGAGTGAGATCAGCACAAATTAATCTCTTCCAGCATCAATCACAAACAGCACAAGCAATTATGTGAGGACAAAGAAAAATATCTATAATCTATTAACATTTCACATATTTTAAATGATTTTAACAATAAAAGCTAAATGCTAAAGCTAAAGCGTTAGTTGACAGTTGAGTCTTTTTTTATTTATTTATTTATTTTACCCAATTTTCTCCCCAATTTAGTCATTTCCAATTCCACCCACTGCTACTTAGGAGTCCCCAATTCACGCGATAGCACAGGCTTCCTCCGAAACCTGTGAAAGCAACCACCACTTCTTTTCGAACTGCCGCTCACGCAACATCACGGGACAGCCGAACATGCTCAGAGGAAAGCGCCAAACGCCAGATGTGTTATATCAGCTAACAGACACCTGCACTGTCTAATATTGCGTTGAGTGATGGGGAGAGAAGGGGGGCCATCCTACCCACCCAGAGAGAGCAAGGCCAGTTGTGCTCTCTTGGACTCCCAGCTACGGACGGCTGTAGCATCACCAGGGATCGAACTTGCAATCTCCTGATGACCGGGCCAACTCTTAGACGGATGTGCCACTCGGGAGCCCACCGACAGTTGATGTTTGAAAAGTCTCTCCAACATTCCACGTCACCAACATGCAAATGAGCTCTCCAAATGAGCCAATCAGAAAATGAAATTAGCCATTTCCAATCACAAAGCCATGTAATTATATGCAGAGATCTAAACATTAGAACAGGATACCAACCAGACTTCATCAGCAAGGTGATCACTTTATAACAGGAAATAACATTAAATTCCCTTTTGACTCCCCAGAGAAAACTGTGACAATCAATAAACACACATGGGAAGAACCTACAAGTCGGTGTCTCTGTCAAAGGCTCTGCCGAAGCCTGGGTCTGTATACTGTAAATGGACGGCTACGAGGGGACAATGATAAGCAAAAACCAGATTGGCTTCTTACGAAATTATGGAACATCTGACCACATTTTCACTCTTCACACATTAATGTGAAGACAATGATAAATATGTAAACCAAAATAAAGGCAAACCTTTGCATGCTTTGTAGATTTTCAAAAAGCTTTCAACTGTATTCGGCACAATGGGTGTGTGGGGGGGTGTATGATGTTATTAGATCAATGTATTCTCACAGTGCAGTAAAATGTACAGTTACGAGGAGTGAGACAAAGCTGCCTATTTTATCCATGGGGCCAATGAAATTCAGTAAATGAGTGGGCAATGATTGTGTGAATGCACCATCAGGAAAACTAAGTGTCATACATTGTATTTTGTAGGAATCTCATCCGATCTAATACTTACTTGCTCAACAGTATCTAAAAAATCACGATAGCACTGCAGATCCTGGGCACTGATCTGATGCAACCGTAATCAACAATTTCACCTACATCTGAGATACATTCCTCTCCTGAACACTGACCTCGGAGTCATTTTAATGCCAGTTTGGGGCCAAAGATACAGAGAGAGACAGGCACGGGGATAGTATAGTTGTTATTTTCCATATTGGGAAACTCTTTCACATGAATATAACAATTGTATAAGACTGTGTAAGATTTTATTTTATTAAAGTAAACATGCGATTTATACTACAGTAATACAGGCATGTAAAGGTTGGTGAAAAGTTCTGAGAAGAGTTAAGTGAGAAGATGAACTGATCTCCAAAGGGCATAAAGCATGTAACGTTCTTTTCAACTTCTTAAGCAAAATCAGTGTATTATTTTTTGTTTTGTACAATTTTAAAGTGAAAAAAGGAAACAAGCACCATGCAAACATTTGGGCACCCCATGAGATTTGAGCTCTCAGATAAGTTTTAAGGTCTCAGACCTTAATTAGCTTGTTCATAATCACTGTTAGGAAAAGCCGGTGATGTTTATTCCAAACCTGTAAAAAACTCCTCCTCAAACCATTCCCAAAAATCAGCAGCCATGGGCTCCTCTAAGTACCTGCCAAGCAAAAAAATAAAATAACTGATACCCACAAAGTAGAAGGCTATGAGAAGAAAGCAAATTGTTTTCAGGTAGCCATTTCAGAAATAAGAAATAGCAGAGGTCAAGAAAACTTATTGATTCAAAATTTTGTAAAGGAACATCTAACCAGGATTAGCTATGTTTGGAGAAAAAAGCATCCAGAATTTCTTGAAAAGAACACCTCTCCTACTGTTAAATGTGGGGGTGGATTGATCATGCTTTGGGTTTATATTGCAGCCAGTGGTAGAAGAGACAATGGATTAAATAAAAAAACAGCAAATTCTGGAAACAAGAACCATATTGTGGAAAAAAAGCTGAAGTTGAAAAGAGGATAATGATCCTAAATATAGCTCCACAATGGACTACCTCTCAAGAGGCACAAGCTGAAAGTTTAGCCATGGGTTTTATAGTCCCCCAACCTAAAAATCATGGAAAATTAATGAATAGACCTCAAAAGAGCACAACATATAAGATAGTCCAGGAACCTCACATGACTAAAAGGCTTTTGCAAGAAAGAATGAGTGAAAATCCCACAAATAAGAACTTAAGGACACTTAGCTGGCTACAAATATGGTTTACAAGCTGAGATACTTCCAAAGATGGTGTTATTAAACACTAAACATGCATGGTGCCAAAACTTTTGCTTCTGACCCTTTTCCTTTTTGTTGTTTTAGAACTCTAAAAGTTGGAAATAAACAAGTAATCTTGTGTTGTCTTTAACTTTATGCCTTTTGGAACTCGGGGTCAGCTTTTACATGCTTAGGTATTTACAGTATCAGAACTTTTGCATGGCACTGTATTTGTACTGTCCTATGAAATATAATCTTTATATGAGCTTTATTAAATTACATTATTTATGATGTACAAGCTCACTGTCAAAGCTCTGAGGATAGTGGTTTGTTTGTGAGAGAGACCAAGACTTTGTTTTTTCTCTATGTTTTCCACTCAGAGTGATTTTCCAGTCATATGGCTGAGCACATCCAGTCTTCCTCTTCTTCACTGGTGACACTGGTTTTTCTGTGAAAGCTTCTTAACTGCAGAAAATATTTGATAACACAGAGAAAAATGACTCCAATTTCTGTTCTGCATTTATCCCTTTTGTTTGCATCCATAATTTAACAAACAAATGTATCACTGTAGTACTTGCAAACTTTTTTGAATAAACTGCAGACCCTTGGGGTTCCCCACCAAAAAAGAAGACACTAACAGCACTGCACACATAGCCCAGTAAGCTGTAGAACAGAAAATCCTAGAGATGAATGTAAAGCCTAAAGAGGAGTTCCAGAAAGCAGCAATCAATCAAGAAGATTCACACATATCCAGACGCATTATGAACACCTCACATGTTCAGTGGAAAAAAGGTGAATATCTAGGTTTCCATGTATATATTTAAATTTTTTTCCTAGCAATTAACAATATTTATAGTCCTAAAGCACGGTTCTACACCAATGTTCATGATCACTCTGATAAAGAGACTCAGAGATCATGGCCTGGTCATAGAGTGTGGCAGACACACAACGTCTTTTCTGCCTAAAGAGCAATGACTGTGTCAACACTGACCGCTAATAAGACTGAGACGGTGCTGCACCTACTGACAGAATGAGCAAAATTCAATCAGATTCAAATAGCGTTCTTTACTAAAATATTACGCATTTTCCTAAAAAATATTACCAATAATAATAAATAATAAATAAATATTACTTCCCAACATGGAAAAGCTGCTCTGTTTTCTATCTGAATACAATGAATGCAGTCTAGGTGAGTGAAAACAGTGTAGGTGAATGAGAGCTGCTATAGATATTATAGCATACATAAACTAGAATCAGGATGCTGGAGACCCAGCAGAAGTACAGAAGGAGCAGAAAGTTACGGTTTTCAGTAGTTCATTCTGATTCCACCACACTCACACACACACACACTCATACACACTCGCACACACACACACACACACACACACACACACACACACACACACACACACACACACACACACTCATATACACTCGCACACACACACACAGGCATCTCTGAACACAGTTGTTCATACCTGAGAGTTCGTAGTGTGCATTGTGGATCCTCCAGTCTAGCTGAGAGCACCTTCACGCCTGACTCTCCTGGGTGATTGTAGGTCAGATCCAGTTCTTTCAGGTGCGACAGGTTTGAACTCAGAGCTGAAAGCCAGAGAAGAAACAGCCCTTCCTCTTTGATCATACAACCAGACAATCTGCAGAAAGAGGAAAAGACAGATAATAGAGTGAGAGTGGTTATTCACATTCATATAAAACATAACAAACATGCTAAACATATGATTTCATTTCAGTTAAGCATATATTTAAACAACTTCTTTGGCAAACGTGGCAGATCTCAATGTAAGAACAGCATCCAGTGTTAGGATTTTATTCCCTATGGCAAAGAAGAGTGTTTTTTGACATGCACATTCTGTGGTATCTTTTTTGGCACCTTATCTTTTTTTTTAATGACAACCATTTGATGTCCCATTTGATTAACCTTTAGAACTTTATTACCACATTGTGTGGGTATTCTCTACTGTATCTTCTCCGTTTCATTCTCAGGAACTGATTAAAACAGGCAAATACACATAACAATCTGTAGTTCTTACTCTAAATACGTACTAATCTAGCACTTATTTGCATTAAAATGTAAGCAAATAAGCCAGTTTAGAATGGGAAACTCACTGTTTATCTTAATATTGTATTCTTAATTGTAAATACACATAAAATATTGTACTTACTTTGGTCTGGATAATGTAGATTATCAGTGATATGTTATCAATATCATGAAGGTATATTTTTTAAGTTGAATTTGTTGAGGAAAAAAAAGACATAATTAAGCATATCTAAATTTTGTTAGCACACTTTTGTCTGAGTAGGCAAAAGTCTCCTGAAAAAATACATATGGCATGTATGATTATAATGTAATCACAAAAGAAACAAAACTTGAGTGTTATTTTCAGTATTTATGTTTCACTATAGCACCCAGCTCTCTAATGAAGAGCACCAGGGAAGATAATATCAAGAAAAACTTCATAGGAGCTTTAGAAATAATTACAGAGAGGAACCAAGACTCAAAAGGGGAATGCCTCCTCCTCTGGGTTGCATCAGATAGAGTGGTTACAGAGACAGGGGTATAGAAAACAGAGAACAGAAAATGCAGCATGTAACCAATACTAAACCTTAAATTCATACTTTGGCTCCCTAGCACTGCAAAAACTTTTCATCATTTTTCTGGTTAAGCCTTGTGAGTCTGTTCTAAACAGACTGAATGCCACAGCATGTGTGTGATGCAGAATGATTGTGTGTATGAAATGTGCAAATGATGACTGTTGACCTAAGGTTAGTACAGATGGTTGGTAACACATTGATGTATTTAATTGGTAAAATCATGTTTAAATGATTGCTGTCATTTAGTCTTCCTGCTGGAATTTAACTGTCTAAACTATGTGACCAGTTTATTTTTAAAATTTAAATTCAGCAGAAATCTTGTTTTATGATATAAAAAGATGATTTATTAAAGTACTGAAAAACATATGTATCATTCAGGAATGTAGTGAAAGAAACACTGACATGAGTATTTCCAGTTTACAGTCTCCAGTCTTCAGTCCAGCAGAGAGCAGCTCCACTCCTGAATCCTGCAGATCGTTATTACTGAGGTCCAGTGCTTTCAGGGACTTTTCCAGTTTTAAAAGTGATCCTAGCCTCTCACATGTATTCACTCCAAGATTACACAAAGCTAGGCTGCAAACAAAGAATAAATATACAAATTTTAGAGCATTCTCAAATGATATTTAATTGGAGTACTCAGTAATGACATTACAGCTGTAAACAAAATTGTGGGCATCCCTGGCCAAATTGATTTTCTTTTTTAAAAAATGAAACGAAGCAAATACAATCTTCAAAGCATACAATTTAAAAAATATATATTTTTTCTTTATATTGGATGTGGCATGTTCAGATATTTGGACAACCTACTAAGACACCATTTACAGTAACAGCCTTTTGCAGCTATCAAAGCTTGCAAATGCTTTTTGTAGTGTTAGTTTTTTCTTATCTTGTCTCAGAACATTTCAACCACACTTCCTTGCAGTACACTTCTAGTTCTTGAAGGACAAAACAACAGAACTATGAAAATGAATGTTAAAATCCCAGTCTGTACAACTGGCTTGATAATCTGGAAATATAAAATTCATGTAACCACATCTAATCATCTCCAGTCAAGTGCATCTCACAAGAATTCTCAATGCCCTTAGGAAAGAAAAAAGAAGCTAATAATTACTGTTTCAGGACAACTTGAAAGCAGCTGGTATATTATGGTCAATATTATGTCACTTGTCATGCATGGCTGCAATAAAACAAATGATTTAACTAATGTTAGCTTTTTATCAATCTGTTTCCTCCAAAACCCACATCAATTCAAGACTCCCAACTTGACTGATTTTATGATCCACCCAAGTAAAGAAAATAGCAAATAAAATGTTATATTATGTTGTCTAAGAAGGCAAATGTGTTAACTCTACAGTTAAGTTCTTCTGAACGGTCAGCTTCCATCATTTATCCAAAACCAAAACCTGCCGCTATAAGATCAAGTGACTACAAGCCCTCTCTGGGTTGATTAATGTTGCCATCATTTTCATTTCATTATTTTTTCATAGATACAGGTGCTGGTCATAAAATTAGAATATCATGAAAAAATTGATTTATTTCAGTAATTCCATTCAAAAAGTGAAACTTGTATATTATACTCATTCGTCACACACAGACTGATAAATTTCAAGTGTTTATTTCTTTTAATTTGATGATTATAACTGACAACTAGGCGGCACGGTGGTGTGGTGGGTAGCGCTGTCGCCTCACAGCAAGGAGGGCCTGGGTTCGATTCCCCTGCCGGGTGAACGGGGTCCTCTCTGTGTGGAGGTGGATGTTCTCCCCATGTCTGCGTGGGTTTCCTCCGGGTTCTCCGGTTTCCTCCCACAGTCCTAAGACATGCAGTCAGGCCAATTGGACATGCTAAATTGCCCCTAGGTGTGAATGTGTGACTGTCTGTGTCTGTCTGTCTGCCCTACATACAACTACATAAGACAAAGTCACAAGTGATGAGTGACAAGTAGACCAGACAACCACTGACTAAAGCTAGATAAAGGTTACAACAAATGGGGAACACCTGGGAGAGGGAGGGAGGGGGCTGGGGGGTTGACACCACCTCACACTACAGGAACCATTAAATGAGTTTCTGATTCACTGTGTTTCACTGTGGAAGTGGTGGCAGAAAAAATATATTTTCTTTCATTTTTCCACAAATTTTAGCACCTGGATTTCACTGCACACTACTGGAACTTGGTTATATTGTTAGAACAAACACTAAAAGTGTGTATGAACAAAATAAATGTTATACAGAAAAGAACCCCATCCCCAGTGTTAGGTATGGAGGAGAGTCTATGTTGTTTAGGGACATTGGTTAGGATGGCTACACGGCATAATGGACTCGAAGGAGTACCAAGAGATTTTAAATGAAAATCTGTCAGTCTCCTCTAAAAAGCTAAAACTTTGTCATGGTTGGATCGCCAGATGGGCGATGATCCAAAACATACATCCATATCCACAAATTAATAGTTCAATGACCACATAATCAAGCTTTTGTCATGGCCATCATGGACCCTGACCAAAATTCCCTTTTTTGTTTCAGTTTCAGTACTGAGGAGAAGATATTTTGTTCCATGTTCTCATCGCTATAGATTATATAAGCAATTTTTATGAAATATAGGAATACTGACCTTAGTATTTGCAGTTTGCAGTGTGAACTCTTCAGTCCAACAGAGAGATTCGCCACTCGTGAGTCATACAGGTCATTGTTACTGAGGTCTAGTTCTTTCAGGCAGGAGGTTTCTGTTTGTAAAACTGAGGTCAGAGTGTCACAGGACTGTGCGCTGAGTTTACACACAACAAGTCTGCAAAAGAAGAATAAAAGCAACAAAGTACATTAAATAAAAATTCTTACACATTGGTTGCATATTTTAATTGTGCTGGTGTGGAATTGCAAAATGCCATGAAATTTTGGAATTTGGACCTGAGTATCTCCAGTTTGCAGTGTGAACCCTTCAGTCCAACAGAGAGATTCCTCACTCCTGCATCCTGCAGGTCATTATTACTGAGGTCTAGTTCTTTCAGGCAGGAGGTTTCTGTTTGTAAAACTGACTGCAGAGTGTTACAGGACTGTGCACTGAGTTTACACACAGCAAGTCTGGAAAAGAAAAGTAACATGTAGTACATTCAATAAAAATAATTATAAATTGGTTACTTTTTTCAATGTCATGAAATTTTGGAATTTGGACCTGAGTATCTCCAGTTTGCAGTGTGAACCCTTCAGTCCAACAGAGAGATTCCTCACTCCTGCATCCTGCAGGTCATTATTACTGAGGTCTAGTTCTTTCAGGCAGGAGGTTTCTGTTTGTAAAACTGACTGCAGAGTGTTACAGGACTGTGCGCTGAGTTTACACACAACAAGTCTGGAAAAGAAAAGTAACATAGAGTACATTCAATAAAAATAATTATAAATTCGTTGCTTTTTTCCATAGTGCTGGTATAGAATTGTAAAATCTTATGAAATTTTGAAATTCTGACCTTATTATCTCCAATTTACAGTGTGAACCCTTCAGTCCAACAGAGAGCTTCTCCACTCCTGCATCCTGCAGGTCATTATTACTGAGGTCTAGTTCTTTCAGGCAGGAGGTTTCTGTTTGTAAAACTGACTTCAGAGTGTCACAGGACTGTGCGCTGAGTTTACACATAGCAAGTCTGGAAAAGAAAAGTAAAGACAACATATAGTACATTGAATGAGAATACATGTATATTTGTTGCACAATGCCAGAGTGCTGGAATGTTATAAAATCTTATGAAATTTTGTAATTCTGACCTGATTATCTCCAATTTACAGTGTGAACTCTTGAGTCCAGAAGAGAGCTTTTCCACTCCTGCATCCTGCAGGTCATTTTTACTGAGGTCCAGCTCTTTTACAGAGGAATTTTCTGTTTTTAGAGCTGTACTCAAAATTTCAAGGGACAGTGCAGTGAGGCTACAGCCAGCAAATCTACAGGTGAGGAAGAAAGTCAGTAAAATATATAAAGATTCTCAGTGTTTGCATTTGAAATTATTTGAAAAAAAAATAAAAATTTCAATACTGACATTGTAGTTCTTGATACTATCTTTTAGTCTTGCACTCCACTGACACGGCAATGTAGAGACACATTACCTTCGTTCCTCCTGTGTTTTCTCCCACTTGCTTAATTAATAGTCATTAATTGTTAACAAACTTCCCTAGAATTAAAGTAGGGATTTCTCGGAGCAAGAAATCACAGACCATTTTTTGCTTGATAATTTAAAAAAGGAACTTTAGCATTCCCTGTTGAGGCTTGCAATGATCTTGTACTTTAATATATGTACTATGTTAACAACTGCGTTTTTAAGAAGAATATTAACTAATTATCATTTAAAACAAGCAAGTAGCGATTTATGATATGATTAAAATCAGTCTGATGGCCATACAACCCCATTTCCAAAAATGTTAGGAGGCTGTGCAAAATATAAACAGAAATACAATATAATCATGTACAATTAATTGAAACTGTATATTTAATTTAAATGACAACATATCAAATGTTGAAACGAATCAATTTCATATTTTTTTGAAAAATATATACCAATTGCTGAATTTGATGCCTGCAACACATTTCAAAAAAGTTGGAACAAGGGCATGTTTATGATTGTGATGCATCAGATTTTTGTTTACTTGTACACTGTAAGCACTTTGGAACTGAGACCTTTTACAGTAATTTTGAAAGTTAAACATTTTCCCATTCTTGCGTGATATGAGATTTCATCTGCTCAACACTTTAGGGCAGGGGGGTCAATCTCAACCACTAAGCCCATACTAAATAATCTCAACAAATATCAAAAATTTGAAAAAACGTTTTTCATTTTAATTATTGTTACACTGTAACTTATAATAGACCTTGAAATATTACATGAATAATTTATTTTAAATGTCACCAGAAGCTCAGTCTTTCAAACTGACCTTTGCTTAAACTAGACACCTGGCATCCTTTCTTTGCTGCAAGTTCATTAATATACTTTGGCTCCGTTTCTGAGCTGCTGAGCTAATGTTAGGTGTTTATGTTGGTTAAACTGCAGTTGAGATGCTGGTGATATGACTGGTGTGGATTTGTGTAGACTTCAGGTGTAAATGCTGTTCCATAAATTGTTGTTGGAGTAGGAGTATTTAAGCACATATTAAGTTGCAGTGCATTCTGGGGATTGCAGTGCAGTGCATTGTGTCTGACACATGGGGTTGATGGTCTCTTTTGTCATATTTTCAATGCACCAAATATTTTCAATGGGCGACAGGTCTGGACTTTAGGCAGACTAGTTTAACCCCTGTTTGATGTCCATGCTGTTCTAATACATGCAGAATGTTGCTTGGCCCTGTTTTGGGCAATCTGGATGGCAGCATATGTTGCTCCAAACCTGTACATATTCAGCATTAATGGTGCCTTCAAAGATGTGCAAGTCACCCACTAATGCACCCCCAGACCATCACAGGTGCTGACCTGTGAACTATGTGCTGACAACAAGCCAGATGGTCCCTCTTCTCTCAGGGTTCATACACCTTTTCCAAGGTTAAATTCAAACAATTTTCCAGCACTTTCAAGGTCCATTTTCAAGATTTTCCAGCACCTTAAATTATGTAGTAAATTATGTATTTATACAAATACATCTATACTCAAAATAATTAATTCACATTTTATTACATTAAAAGTCATTATGCTAAAAACAACCAGAACTGTGTTTGGTAATAGCAGAAGGATAAGAAATTAATGGAAACATTTTAAATTTTATGTTTCAAAATGTGTCACCTGTTTGTAAGTAGACTTTCCTTGCTATCTAACCTAGATAGGCAGTCAACCAGCTCTCTTACCTTTTTCCACAGTATTTTGCAAATCAAAACAATAGGAATAGTGGCTAGTTAAAACGTGAAAACAGACTGGCAAATTACAGTCATACGCTAGCTAGCAGTGTATCAGTTGCGAACAAGCTCTTTGCGCCAGGTCTTTTAAGTTTGAGGTTGACAACTCAAATTTTAGAAGAACCATTATGTCTTTTTAACAAAAACCAAACTACATTGTAAGCCACGATATTTCATGTCCATTTTAACATATTGGCTGTAAATATGGCTCACTGTGTGCTATTTTACTAGAATAAGTTAAAACATATGTGATATAAAATCTATGATGTGTTATAATCGGAAGGCAGCTGTGTAAGAAGGCAGTATTCTAAGGCAGCATTTGCGCGCTCCAGAGACAAGTGCTGTTCCAATCAGCTGCCTTCTAAGCTGCCTTATCATTGTTGGTAAACGTAATCCCACAATACAGTTCACCTACTCACTGGCTGAGAGTTCCATCACTTCAGTTAGATTTCTTCACTTCTGTCTTTACTGTTTACTGGTCTCTAGAAATGGTTCCTCTGGTGAAATTCTGGCAGTTTGCTTGTCTAAGGGGAATTAACCAGCTGCGTTTGTAGCTCATTAGCAAGATAAAACTAGCGGTAGTTAGCTTAGTTAGCGGGATAACTGTGTAAACTCGCTGGCTTTTCAAAACGAGAGAGTCCAGTTTAAAATACTGGCTGTTCACTGTAGTAGTGTTTAGTTTAGTTTAGTGTCAGTATTTAGGGATTTTTTTAAGTCCTCAGAAACGAACAATACAGCGGTGGAGAGGTGCTGTCTGAGGGGCTGAAGAAGAGGAATGGTTAATGACCGACAGCAACTGAACTTTCCAAGCGTATCTTGAGGGAAAACAGCGGGAACTGTGCTACAGTCTGACGTTCTCCCTTTAACTTATGTAGAAGTTCTGAAATAAAACGTTTATAAAAATGAATATTACAGAGGCTTATTTTTGCTCCTTCACTTGTCTTGTATTGCTTTACCTACCACAGTCACAGAAGTGTGAGGTGAATGTTGACGGCTAAACTTCAAACTGGGAGCTCATAAATCAGATGATAATGCATAAAGTAAAATGCATATTTACTGCTTAACAGATTGTGTGGGATCCGTTTTTCTGAGTGCATTTTGTACAAAATTATACGTAACATTACTGTTTATTTCTTTGTGTGTTAGAAATAAAGCAGTTTCATTAAGGTGGATGAGGACGGAATTAATTGGAATGATTTATAAACTAATAATCACGATTATCTGTATTTATCTGGGCTGCTGAGTCAAGTATATAATGATAATTGTATCAGCCTGTTCTTCATATAGAAATGTCCACAGCAGTGTCAGTGCAGGAAAACGGCTGCTGCAGATTTAGAGCCGTCCTTTTACCCCGAGATGATCCACCTTTATTCTAAGGGGAGTGTAAATTAACGAGCGGCTGTGAGTAAACAGATAAAATGTGAACAGCGCAGTGAACGTTATTAGCATGATGGCTCTGAAGCGCTGTCCCGAATGCGATGTCTACTAAGGTCAAAATGCTGCCCAACTAAAGAGCTGCCTTTGAAGGATGAGAACAGAATGGAACACAGTAGTAGACTTACTTTGCTTTAAGCTTTAGCTCAGCTACAGCCAAGCTGCATGTTTGGCAGGAAACCTTTCAACAAAAGTAGAACAGCTTCTGTAAAATGTCTCTTCATGTTCAACTTTTAATGAGGCTGAAGTCAGCTTCTTGTCCCGATTGGCTCCTCCCACTCCATGTGCTTTTTGTTTTGATTCATGCCCCTTGTTTTGTGACTTCGCCCCTGATTGTTTTCACCTGTCCCTCGTCTTCCTGGTGTGTTTGCCCTTTGTGTTGGCTGGTCTTTGCTTGATGTATGTTTGTCTGAATCGTTATCTGCTGTGTTGGTGATTCTGGTTTATGTTATCTCTGCCCCCCCGCTCTATCCGTGTTGGCCATCTGACTTTGAACCGTCTTGACCATGACCCTCGATTTGCCCTTAATAAATCTCGCTTATCTCCGCATATGTGTCCGCCTCCTCGCTCCACGTTACATTTCTTGTCCGAATGTTTCCGTTGCACCTTAAATGGTGCCTAAAGTGCCACTATTTCAGGTGGAACAGGACAATTCTAATGAGAAGCTGAATTCAGCTTCGCAACTTTTAAGTGTTTGACAGGTTCTCCTTTCAGACTAAATGCATCCGAAAACCAATTGGAGTGATAAATGCAAATAAGTCCATTTGTCTAAAAATGATCGATGTTCGTCTTAGATCTTTCTCTTTGCCATTTCGTTAGCTACTAGCTAGGCAATACTTGTTAGCTTTGCTGTGGCAACCAGCCATCTGTGCTGATCTTCTGGATTAAAGGGTGAATCAGCAGTTATACATTAATTCAATTGTTTAAGGCCATTTATTGTTAAAACTGTGATCAGCAGAGCTTTATTTTACTGCTAAGGAGGATTATTTTATTTTTACCTAAAAATGTAATTCTGCTGTGTAAATGTGTAATTCTGCTGTCCTGCTCAAGAGCTGCATGTTACCAATCCCCGTTTTAAATGAACGATGGGAGTTGGCTCCCTTCCAGTAGCCATTTTCTTTCTCTCTTTTTCGTAACATAATAGTCACAATGCAGAACGTCATGGTGATCCTCTCTGTGGTGCACCCGTATGAACCCTGTTCTTTTTAGCTCAAATGATGTGGCATACATGATTTTTAATAAGAATTTCAAATTATTCATCTTTAGAACATGGAACATTTTTCCTTTTCAACTCAGTCCATCTTAAATAAGCTTGAGCCCAGAGAAGGTGGCATTTATGGGCCCTGATTTCTTCTTTGCATAGTAGAATTTTAACTTACATTGGCTCAAGCAACAAACTGTGTTTACAATGGCTTTTGGAAACTTTCTTGAGCCCATGCAGTGATTTCCACTACAAATCATGTCTGTTTTTGGCCTTGTTCCTTGCCCACTGAGATTTCACTGGATTCTCTGAATCTTTTAATGATATTATGTACCGTGGATGATGAAATCGCCAAGTTGTTTGCCATTTTACATTGAGAAATGTTATTCTTGCACTGTTGTACTATTTGCCCACTCAGTCATTCACTGAGTGGTGAACGCCTCCCCATTTTTACTTCCAAAAGACTCCGTCTCACTGGGATGCTCTTTTTATTCCTGATCATGTTACAGAGCTGTTGTCAGTTATCTGTGTTTGTTTTTTTTTAACCAGTCTTTTGTTGACCCTGTCCCAACTTGTTTGAAACATGTGGCTGACTTCAAATTCAAAATAGGCAAATCATTTTCAAAAACCAATTAAATTTCTCAATTTCAATATTTGACATATTACCTTTATACTCTATGGTTTAAATGACTTGCACATCATGGAATTTTTAAATCACATTTTACCTTGTGTCCCAACTTTTTTGGAAATGGGGTTAGCTAAATACAGCTACAGATGTGTATAGTAAGAAATCCTCAAAAATTTTGAAAAAATACATGCATTTATTCATTTTGACATTTGATTTCAATGTAAGGTGAAGGAAATTGTACCACCTGTATAAAACAAAACAGCACAGGAGTAGATCAAATAGGACTAAATGTTAAAGCATCGGGGTATGGCAAAATACAAAAACATCTTGGGGACGGTCTTTGTGTGGTGGTAGATACTTGAAGTAGATACTTTTAGTGAAAAAAGTCTAGTTTTTCAAAACAAAAAAAGAAATGTTCATCAAATGAAAGTATTCTCAGCCTTCACAAATTCTGTTCCTGTCAGTTTAGCACTTTACTGTTTCTAAGTACACGTCATAGAAAAACAGTGTGGAAGGTCATTTAGCAAAGCTGGTGAGGCAGTGTATGCAGCATGTAATCTGGATGAAGAACTCTCAGGTATGCAAACTGAAATGTGTTCCTACCGTACACATGTATATGTGCAACATATGTAATGTTTTTATGTAATATCTCATGCTTTTATGCAACATGAAAGTAACAGTACTTTGACAAGACCATTAAAGTTCTTTAGACCCCCTAGACTTCTAACAATTTGCCCATAAATTACACCACAGTATTAATATTAGCTCAATAACGGGTATGTAAAACACTCACTGAGCCTTTCTGCAGTTTGTGACAGCTGGGATGAGTCTTCTGTATCCCTCCTCTGATGTGTTGAATTTCTTCAGGTTCAGTTCTTCCTTCTTATTCTCTGACTGGACTCGCATGTAGGTTATGACTGAACATTGTGCAGGAGAGAGCTGCTTTTTTGAGAATTTATCTAAAATTAGAGAGAAACAATGGAAATCTTTCAGAAACCCCTATCATCCAGTGACTGTAATTCAGAATTACAATATTCAGAAATGCTGATACTTAGTGATTGTAGTCTGTGTAGTGAACTTAGCAACTTTTTGTATATTGTTGTAACGAAATATGACAAATAAAATATGTTACATCAACACAATCAGTTTGTTTTTTTTAGTTCTTCTGTTTTGGTAATTATGTTGATGTAATACATTTGATCAATTTGGAACCATTTGATGTATTTCAATATTGTTTCAATTTGAATAATTAAAGCACCATTTTTTCACTGTTCATCTGAAATGTAACTTTGCTAGTTCTGGCAACCTCCTGATGTTTTACTGATGAAAATCAACAAGTTAGAGTGAACACGGTCCATATTAACACACAAGAGGATGTGAGGAGCACATAACCTGACAAGGAGCTCAGCTTTTTGAAATGATATCATACTAAATTATACAGTCGTCCAGAAGTCATGACATTCCACAGTTTCTGCACATGCATACAGTCCATACGGAAAATGTTTTTAAATATAATTTATTCCTGAAAATTATGAATTCAAAAATTACCTTTCACGATGTAAGCTGTAAAAGCGGTTAATGTAATGGCAAAAGCTGACATGCAGATGAGGACAATCTTCCAAGCATGAAAACCTTTTCCTGAAACACAAACATGATAAAATTGTACTTAAGTTGTGATATATTAGGCATAGTTCAGAATTCAGAATGACTATGTGCAAGAAATAATTAGAATAAGTTTTTTTTTAAATAATTTTTTAATGATATATTGCCAAAAAATGTTAATTGCTGTTTTAAACTATCTTTTATGATCAGAACATGACAAACACTCGCCAAACAGTGGAACGTTTCACAAATCTGTCATGGGAGAGTGGGAAAAAGTTTCTGGTTAGCTGTTTTTACCAGCTGTAAAAGCATGGCTGCAGTTTTTGTAATAGTCATAATTTAAGAAAGTTTAACACTTTGAGTTTCTGAACAACATCAACTTAGTATGACCAGCAAACATTAGCTGGCTCGGTATATCAGTGATGTATCACACTGCCTTACTGCCATCAGCCCTACCACATCCATATCAGAGCATGTTACGAACCATGATGTATCTAACACCAGACAGAGTCCTCCTTTTAGCTACGTTTAAACTGAAATAAACTTTTTTTGTCTTGTTTGATCTACAGTATCATCAATTCTCCATGTTCAATATTCAGATATGACTGAGCGCTGAAACAGTTCTGTAGTTGTGAGGAGCAGACATGATTTAGTGCTGCTAAAGCTTGTTAGGATGTGAGGAAAGAGATGACTTCACTGCAGCACAGCTACGCCACGTATCCCGTCACTCATACTTGTTCACAGGGGAACAGATCGCCTGTCCCTCCACTCAAACAGGGAATGTAACTCCACGTTTCAGACATTGCTAAAGTATATTTGATGACTCATTTTAGCTGTCACCCCCTCCGTCTCTAATCATGTCGAAAAACATGGAAGTACGCCCTCTCCTGGTGACAGCCAACTAGTGTCACTTTCTGGGCTGTTGCTTGAATGTGGAAGTGTCAGAATGGTGTATTATATTGAAGATTTATCGAACACTACTTATAGTTTATTATTATTTATTAAAGCTTATTCTTTTTATTTATTAATGTTATATTGCGATGTTTATCATTATAGTAATATGTAGAGCAGAGGTGTCAAATTCAGGTCCAGAAAGTAAAAGTCCTTCCCAGGAATTTGTTCCAACAGGCTGGACAGCTCTGCTGGTGGTGTGATCTAACTAGAGAAGCCAGCCTGTTGGAACAAAATCCTGGGAAGGACTTTTACTTTCTGGACATGAATTTGACACCTCTGATGTAGAGTATGCTTTTTTCTAACATTGAATGCTTAGACATAATTTCAAATTTTGTACTTAAGAATCTAAAGTACTGTATGTGGTGTTTTATGTGATATAAAGATGAGCTTGTAACACTTGATGGTCTCAAAGCTATATTTAATTATGTTGTTAAGAAGTAATTACCTGTTAGTGATATATTAGTTAATGATATATGATATAATGATGTGTTTAATTGTTTTGTATGTAGAAAGTGCTGCTGCATTGCTGCTCAATTTCTTTGTACACTGTGCAATGACAATAAAGGCATCTTATCTCATCTTAACTGTTAATCCAGCTTGTTTATTACTTAGTAACTGATTAATTAATTAAAGAAGGAAATATTTAATGATGTTTCAGGAGATTGATTAAATTATAAGTACTAAAAGTCTAATTATGCTCTTTTTGAATAAATTCACATGAATTTGTTGGCAATATGATAAACAGTAATTAGTACACAGTAAATACACTAGTAACAAAAGAGAAACTATCAGTTTAATGTTTAATCTACTTAAATACTACATTCTTAATCCATTACTAAATAATAAATACTGCTTAATCAAATGTTAAGTAATATACCAATAAAGCAACATTACTAACTTAAAAATGAATAATTAATTTTGAGACCTATACTGTAAAATGTTACTGATTAATTAATGCATTATATAAGTTAATAAATCAGAACTAATCATACAGTAAAGTTGTGATGATTCTTACCTTTAACTTCAACATATATATTTACATCATCATCCAAGTTCCCATACCGAACGTAACACTGATAAACTCCCTCGTCAGAAGGTTGAACTGCTGAGAGTTTCAGTGAAGTGTTTCCTTTTTTTAGTTCTTCTTTGAATAAGCTTGTTCTTCCTCTGTAAGACTCCATCTGCCTCTGATTTCTGTCTTCATAATCTTCATACAGGTGCACTAATCTGTCATTCAGGTACAGTCTGATCCACTCTACCACCATATCTTCAGCACTGATCCTGGGTTCAATAGAACAGGGCAGAACCAGATCTTCACCAGCTTCAACAACAACAGGCGCAGCTGGACCAACTACTTTTAAAAGCTCTAGAAAGAAAAATAAAAATCAATGAAAATGATACATCCATTTTTCTAACAGTTTCTTAATGTAGTCACAATTAGTCTCTTTTTATAAACATAACTTTTGAGATACAGTACACTTTAAATTACTTTACATTTTCTTAACATATTACACACACACATGCACACACACACACACACACACACACATACAAGACTTGTATTTGTATCATATGTATACATTCTCTTATTGGTTTCCAATAAACAGGACACCACCACCACCAATATTATTATTATTATGATTATTATTATTATTATTATTATTAAGTGAAGCACTCAAACTGTTATCACTCACTTTTGACTTCAACATGAACAATGACGGCATCATACAGCGACCCAGACTCAACGTAACACTGATAAACTCCTTCATCAGAAGGCTGGACTGCTGAGAGCTTCAGTGAGGTGTTTCCTTTCTGCAGTTCTTCTTTAAACAGAGCTGTTCTTCCTCTGTAAGACTTCATCTGCTTATCATTTGTGTCTTTATGACCTTCATAGAGATGCACTAGATTGTCAGTATCAGTCCGATCTGTTCTGATCCACTCCACCATCATATCCACAGCACTGATGTTGGGTTGGAGAGAACAGGGCAGAACCAGGTCTTCACCAGCTTCAACAACAAGAGGCTCAACTGGGCCAACAACCTTAAAGTTCTCTGTAATGGAAAATATAGTGTATAATAAAACAACAGTATTAAAAAAATTATACACACACACACACACACACACACACACATATTATATATATACATATGAAATTATTTGTAAAAATCACTGCTTTCTCTTATTTTTTTTTCACATTATTCTGCAAACATGAGGGCTAACATGCTCCAGCACAGTTGTTTTTAATTCATAATCCTCATCTAGGGGAGTCAAAAGTTCAGCCTCAGGTCCAAATGGGGCCCACAGATGGATTTTAATTGGCCAGTGGCTTCTGTATAAGAGTGTGTTAAGAATGGTCCACCAGCCAGAACATTGCATCAGTACCTTAAAGTAACAGTGCAGTGCACTGCCATGTGATACCAAGGTTAGCTAAAGTTTAAGAGTCTTTCTTCTCTGACTAGACCTTCAGCTTAATGACTACAGCCTTCAGTCAAGACTACAGCCATGAAGCACAAACACTAAGAACAGCACCAATTTCTCATTAGAGCAAATTCAGTAGTTCAGTTAAAATGTATTTAATATTAAATTTGTTTTCTTTGTCTCATTATAATACAAATAAACACTTTAATAGGATAATTGTCATGCATGCAGACAGTCCTCCAGAAGACATGAACTGCTCTTCACAGAATGCCCTGGGGAATCACGAGGCTCAGTTGTTTCACTTGCTACTGTTTCCGGATTCAAACTCCATTTCCCAGACTCCTCAGCCAAGTCATGTGACTACAGACATTTCTTCATCATCCTATCAGTGGTTGAGGTTACCTGAGTATTAATGTGACTGAGTGTATTACATGACTCTTTTAGTTTAGTGGAAGAGGCCGGGCTTTAGACTAGACCAGTGCAAAGTGTTGCTTTCACCTGTGAACATACAGAGCATTTTTTGGATAGCCCTGGATCGTGTGTTCGACTTCCTGCCTGTTCTCTTTTGACTCAGTTTTTTTGGATTTGCCCCTTTTGCACTGTTGCCTGGTTGGTGTACTTCATGGTTCTGACTCATCACCTGTTTTCTGGATTTTGCCCTGCCTTGCTTTTCTCTGTTATGGTCACCTTTCTTACTTTGCTGTTCCTCCTGGATTTGACCCATGCAGGTTTATTGACGACTCTCTGCATTTCCGATTCCCCAAGTTAAGCTTAATTTTTGGTTTCAAACCGCAAGCATCTGCTTTCTGGTCATAGGTCCCAATAATAACTATTACATAAGACTTTATTGTTACTCTTAAACAACTGAATTATTTGTTATAAGAGCTTACTGTTCCACAGTGCTCTGAGCAATCCAACAATAAATACGCCTCTCTCTCTCTCTCTCTCTCTCTCTCTGTCTCTCTCTCTCTGTCTCTCTCTCTTTCTCTGTCTCTCTCTCTCTGTCTCTCTCTCTCTGTCTCTCTCTCTCTCTGTGTCTCTCTCTCTGTGTCTCTCTGTCTCTCTGTCTTTCTTTCTCTCTGTCTGTCTCTCTCTCTCTCTCTCTCTCTCTCTCTCTCTCTCTCTCTTTCTCTCTCTCTTTCTCTCTGTCTCTCTCTCTGTCTCTCTCTCTGTGCATTCAGTGACAGGAAACATGGTAGCTCACAGAAAGCTCAAATTCCATACGTGAATATTTTTAAGACTTAAAATTGTAAATTATTGGTGAATGATATTTTGGCCCACAGATATTTCTGACATCTGATATGCTATCTGGCTCTCTCTGAGTTTGAACACCCCTGATCTATTGCATGTTTGATGCACATCTCCCTCAGATACACAGCTTTTTACATGACAGACACAAACCTGAATTGGCCTCCATGAAACCAGAGAAAATCAGCAGCATCACACACAGTAGCATCATTGCTGAAAGACAGTCTGAAGAGTGAAAAACGCAAAATTAGAGCACTGCATGCAAGAAGATCCAGTTAACTACGAAACCTGAAGCAGCATAAACCTTGCAGACCAAACAGAAATGTAACTAGAATTTAGCAGTTATCCTAATTTAGACACGTAACAAACAGTAAGTACATGTACATGAAGCCTTCATGGTCTATTCAGGAACAGAACAGTAATGCTTCATTATAATTACATAATCAGCCTGAGATATTCATTAAATACATTCATTAATGAGTAGCAAGTATACATTAAAAACATAATTAAAAACATATCCTTTGATGTTTAATGCACACATTAATATATATAAAATCCTGTTTTTGAGGAAACGAACACAATTCTATGTGCATGATATTTAAAAGATATCCATACCTCAATAATTAATGTTGACTTAATTACACCCAGAAGACATTCGTGTTTCATGAATATAGTGCAAGTTCATGGCATTTCACATGCCTATACATTACATGCAACATGCAGCACTTCAAAATGGGATTATGGGTATGTGATGTGCATTACACTGGAGGAATATGTAGGAATAATTATATATTAAATATTATATATTAATGTGATCAGACTAGGGGTGGTGAGGTGTGAGCTCAGGTGTAGGATTTATGTGAAATTCTTCATGAGCATGCTGTACATGGTCAAAACAGAAACTGCTTTATGTGAGGAAACATCATAGCATCACACACTAAAAAGAAAAAAAGTCTTGCTGTAATATTCAGATCATTGTTTGATCTGATTGAATGAAGAATTCTTTAAAGTTGCTGTGTTTGAAATGTAACTTAACACCTCATTTTGGGAAGCTGTGCAAAATGTAAATAAAAAAATGCAATTATGTGCAAATCGCTTAAATCTTACATTTAATTGAACATAACACACAACATAACAGTGTATATAAATATATATGCCCACTTTAAATTTGATACCAGGAAAATGTTTGAAAAAACATTTTTCTCATGTAATATGATTTGCTTTAGTTTTATTTGTCCAGATAATTTCCAATGACATACCTGAGCCAGCTCAGAAATATACTCAGCTTGTGACTGAGGTTAAAAAACTCAGATTACTCAAACAACTTATTTATGGTTGAGTAATTTCCTGAAGAATGGCAAGATCTGTGAAAATGCTTAGTACACAAAAGGTAAACTCCCCCTTTCTGCCACATTTCTAAACCCCACCCCTTCCCTCCAGTACCATGTACGGCATGTGTTTCACAGTTTGGACAGATAAAAGGAGATAAAGGCAGAGCTGAAATAAAAGATAAACCTTTTTTATGAGTTTTCGGTCTCCAGTCACTTGGTTTCACTTGCCTACTGCCTGCAGACTTTATCCTCTAAACGTACCTCAGTTAGCAGGAATGGCTGAATTCAAAATGTAATTTTGATCGGATGAGAAATTTAAGTTCATACACAGGTTTACCTGCTCAGATTTTTTTTAGTCTTTATTCTCAAAACATGTCAGTGAGGCTTCAATCAGTTGGAGTAAACCTGTAAACCAATCAGTACTAAAGCATCTTCAACATAATTATGCCATAGAATGAGTTCAGTAGGTGAGAAGATATAATCTCCTATAGGAGAGGCGCTGTTTACCTTGCATTTGAATTTTACCATCTTTCTAGCTTGGTGTTCTTTCTGATCATTTCAGTTTCAAATGCATTGTTAAAGAGTGTAAACGTATTTAAGGAAACTACATTTTAATTACCATCATTAATTATAACAGTTATCATGATAATCACATGATAAGTAACTATGGAGCTCCAGAAATACCTTTAATTTATTTAAAGCTACTTTTAAAGCTGGAGCAGAGTAGTCTTTTAGCATCAACTCACCGCAGGCTTTAATCGTATAGCTTCATCAAGAAAGTTTATTTTTCTATAATCCGAGATTTTAGTTTGGGGTTTATATATTTTATTGAAATCTGTGTTGTACTGCTGAAAATAGAATAATATAAGAAACTAAACTTCAACATGATCTTTCACCTTTGCTGCTTTCCTGATGAATAAAACCAGCAAGAGCTCCCCTGCTGGATATTTGCATACATAACTTCCTAAAGCATTTTTCACAAAGCCTTAGAATTGGTCAGATAACCTTATAATAAAGATCTGTTTGGCATTTCTTATAGACCTGATCCACATAGCATTTTGTAGTGTTACAAAAAAGGCTGAACAATGTTAAAAGTATTTAGTCTCTAATAAACTATTAACACTAGACTTACACATTTCTACAGAAAAAAGTATGCACATTACTATTTAACTCATTATGAACTCTAAAGCATTCAGCAATCATACATGAACTCTTCATATATGAATAAACTGAATATAAATAAACTTCTACAATCACACTGCTTGTGTAATAAATGTAGAGCATTATTAAAGAATAACTCCTCACGATGATGCTACACTGGCCTCCACGTTTGCTGACCCCACATACATATGACTACACTGGTAGCAGTGAAGGGTCAACCACCCAGCCTGAAATAATCTCGGGGAAACACTGCCTGTGTATAAACTGGTGGACTTTATCTTTTGTAAAGTGAAACTAACCAAATGAAAACGGAACAATATCACAGAAACTCAAACTCTGACGAGGACTTAAATAAACCAGGTGTGAGGACCACGTGTCTCCAATTTACCTTCAGTACTCCACACTGAAACCATATTCACAAGCAGAACTAAAGCTGGGAACAGAGTGACCTGCTTCTGAGGTCGGAGTTCAGAGTCTTTCAGAGTCTTCAGTTAGAAAAGTTCAGCTCCATCTTTATCAGGATCTCCAGTCCTACAGCAGAGACACTGTCAGCTCATATATGATAATACCATCTGTAGCTTCTCACAGTCCACCAGTTTATTATATCACACACTCAGCTCCTCTACTGGAGTTCAGACTGAATGATGAACTAGCTGGAACTTCCTTTTCCTCAGAAAGAGAAAACCAGTTGGAGCACATTCAGTCACATTAGCGTGTCTCTGATATCAAATTTTAACAAGACTGGGCCAGCAGGCTTTTCATGGATCGACATCAACTACACTGCATTTGTCATCCAAATTGTCTATGATAGAGAATATACTTATAGTCAACACTTTACATAGGTGGCATCTGGTGGAAGCCAAATTTTACCAGTTGTGTTTTCTCAACACACGATTATATATCATACTAATAATAATAATTCTAACTACTACTACTTCTACAACTACTACTACTACTACTACTTCTACTACTAATAATAATACTAACTACTACTACTAATAATAATACTAACTACTACTTCTATTACTACTAATAATAATAATACTAACTAATACTACTTCTACTACTACTAATAATAATACTAACTACTACTACCAATAATAATACTAACTACTACTACTTCTATTACTACTAATAATAATAATACTAACTAATACTACTTCTACTACTACTAATAATAATACTAACTACTACTACCAATAATAATTCTAACTACTACTACTTCTACAACTACTACTACTACTACTTCTACTACTAATAATAATACTAACTACTACTACCAATAATAATACTAACTACTACTACTTCTATTACTACTAATAATAATAATACTAACTAATACTACTTCTACTACTACTAATAATAATACTAACTACTACTACCAATAATAATACTAACTACTACTACTTCTACTACTAATAATAATAATACTAACTACTACTATTTCTACTAGTAGTAATAATGGTAGAAGAATTTCAGTAAATGTTCAGGAAGGGAGGTTCCATTAATTAAGTAGTACAATTATCCAATGAAGACTTAAGTTTCAGATTAAGTTTCCAGCTGCTCTCCAGGTCATAGTTGCACCAAAATGAAATTTATCGGTCCAATAGAATAATATAAATATAAATAAATATATTCTCTCAGCCATTTTCTTGATGATTTTAGGGATAACTTTAGGAATAGCCTTCCTAAATAATCTCTTTTAATGTAATGAGGTAAGATGCTGATTTAGCTGTTACAGCTTCAGGTTCAACAGAACTGAGACACTCTACAGTAGTTTCTGTATACTTTCATTATTCTGACAGTGCAGTATGAGCTGTGGTAAAGATGATATGATTAACATTATTTTATTGACTGTCTCAAAGGAAAAATTCGTCAAGGTATACTCATTAGATTGTCATACAGCAGTTTTTATGTAATTCATAAACATTTTATTTTAAGGTTTTGTAATGTGTTCGATATAGTGTTATGAATAAACCAGTGACAGGACTCTTGGGTACAGTATGGTACACTGCTACCTCTCGGTTCTTATCAAACATTTAGGTGAAAAATAATGACTTTCGTTTACTCTCATCACTGCACTCACTAACTAATCCTTGCTGAACAGGTACGGTGTCCTTCTACCTCCTGTTCTTGCTTTGTTGTAGAAAAATATACTATTTATTGAACTTCAAAGCTGTTGTATATGTTTTATTGCAAGTGCTTATTAGCTAGCTAGTTAACAGGTGTCAACCCATTGCCTGTTGATGTGTATAAAATACAGTTTTGGAGGTTCACAGCCATATAAGGAAATCTAATCTAATACAGGTTCCCCATAAACTTTACAATAATTCTGTTGTGCTCAGATTTCTTTTTCATGTTGTTTGTTTTTTCGTGTCCTGAATATTAATGTGATCAGACTAGGGGTGGTGAGGTGTGAGCTCAGGTGTAGGATTTATGTGAAATTCTTCATGAGCATGCTGCACACGGTCAAAACAGAAACTGCTTTATGTGAGGAAACATCATAGCATCACACACTAAAATGAAAAACAGTCTTGCTGTAATATTCAGATCATCGTTTGATCTGATTGAATGAAGAATTCTTTAAAGTTGCTGTGTTTGAAATGTAACTTAACACCTCATTTTGGGAAGCTGTGCAAAATGTAGATTAAAAAAAAATGCAATTATATGCAAAGCGCTTAAATATTTAATTGAACATAACAGACAACATAACAGTGTATATAAATATATATGCCCACTTTAAATTTGATACCACGAAAGTGTTTGATAAACATTTTTCTCATGTAATATGATTTGCTTTAGTTTTATTTGTCCAGATAATTTCCAATGACATACCCGAGCCAGCTCAGAAATATTCTCAGCTTGTGACTGAGGTTAAAAAACTCAATGACTCAAACAACATATTTATGGTTGAGTAATTTCCTGAAGAATGCCAAGATCTGTGAAAATGCTTAGTATGCAAATTGTAAACTCCCCCTTTCTGCCACATTTGTAAACCCCACCCTTTCCCCCAGTACCATGTACGGCATGTGTTTCACAGTTTGGACAGATAAAAGGAGATAAAGGCAGAGCTGAAATAAAAGATAAAACTTTTTTGCTCGGTCTCCAGTCACTTGGTTTCACTTGCCTACTGCCTGCAGACTTTATCCTCTAAACGTACCTCAGTTAGCAGGAATGGCTGAATTCAAAATGTAATTTTGAGCGGATGAGAAATTTAAGTTCATACACAGGTTTACCTGCTCAGATTTTTTTTTGTCTTTATTCTAAAATCATGTCAGTGAGGCTTCAGTCAGTTGGAGTAAACCTGTAAACCAATCAGTACTAAAGCATTTGCAACATAATTTTGCCGTAGAATGAGTTCAGTAGGTGAGAAGATATAATCTCCTATAGGAGAGGCGCTGTTTACATTTCATTTGAATTTTACCATCTTTCTAGCTTGGTGTTCTTTTTGATCATTTCAGTTTCAAATGCATTTATAAAGAGTGTAAACGTATTTAAGGAAACTACATTTTAATTACCATCATTAATTATAACAGTTATCATGATAATCACATGATAAGTAACTATATAGCTCCAGAAATACCTTTAATTTATTTAAAGCTGCTTTTAAAGCTGGAGCAGAGTAGTCTTTTAGCATCTACTCACCGCAGGCTTTAATCGTATAGCTTCATCAAGAAAGTTTATTTTTCTATAATCTGAGATTTTAGTTTGGGCTTTATATATTTTATTGAAATCTGTTTTGTGCTGCTGAAAATAGAATAATATAAGAAATTAAACTTCAACATGATGTTTCACCTTTGCTGTTTTCATGATGAATAAAACCAGCGAGAGCTCCCCTGCTGGATATTTGCATACATAACTTCTTAAAGCATTTTTCACAAAGCCTTAGAATTGGCCAGATAACTTTATAATAAAGATCTGTTTGGCATTTCTTATAGACCTGATCCACATAGCATTTTGTAGTGTTACAAAAAAGGCTGAACAACGTTAAAAGTATTTAGTCTCTCAGCAACTATTAACACTAGACTTACACATTTCTACAGAAAAAAGTATGCACATTACTATTTAACTCATTATGAACTCTAAGGCATTCAGCAATCATACATGAACTCTTCATATATGAATAAACTGAATATAAATAAACTCCTACAATCGCACTTCTTGTGTAATAAATGTAGAAATGTATAAAGAGCATTATTAAAGAATAACTCCTCATGATGATGCTACACTGGCCTCCACATGTTTGCTGACCCCACATACACACGACTACACTGGTAGCAGTGAAGGGTCAACCACCCAGCCTGAAATAATCTCGGGGAAACGCTGCCTGTGTATAAACTGGTGGACTTTATCTTTTGTAAAGTGAAACTAACCAAATGAAAACGGAACAATATCACAGAAACTCAAACTCTGACGAGGACTTAAATAAACCAGGTGTGAAGACCACGTGTCTCCAATTTACCTTCAGTACTCCACACTGAAACCATATTCACAAGCAGAACTAAAGCCGAGAGCAGAGTCACCTGCTTCTGAGGTCAGAGTTCAGAGTCTTTCAGAGTCTTCAGTTAGAAATGTTCAGCTCCGTCTTTATCAGGATCTCCAGTCCTATAGCAGAGACACTCATCAGCTCATATATGATAATACCATCTGTAGTTTCTCACAGTCCACCAGTTTATTAAATCACACACTCAGCTCCTCTACTGGAGTTCAGACTGAATGATAAACTAGCTGGAACTTGCTTTTCCTCAGAAAGAGAAAACCAGTTGGAGCACATTCAGTCACATTAGAGTGTCTGTGATATCAAATTTTAACAAGACTGGGACAGCAGAGTTTTCATGGATCGACATCAGCTACACTGCATTTGTCATTCAAATTGTCTATGATAGAGAATATACATATATTCAAAACTTTACATAGGTGGCATCTGGTGGAAACCAAATTTTACCAGTTGGGTTTTCTCAACACACGATTATATATCATAGTAATAATAATAATTCTAACTACTACTACTTCTACAACTACTACTACTTCTACTACTACTAATAATAATACTAACTACTACTATTTCTACTACTACTAATAATAATAATCCTAACTACTACTAGTAATAATGGTAGAAGAATTTCAGTAAATGTTCAGGAAGGGAGGTTCCATTAATTAAGTAGTACAATTATCCAATGAAGACTTAAGTTTCAGATTAAGTTTCCAGCTGCTCTCCAGGTCATAGTTGCACCAAAATGAAATTTATGGGCCCAATAGAATAACATAAATATAAATACATATATTCTCTCAGCCATTTTCTTGATGATTTTAGGGATAACTTTAGGAATAGCCTTCCTAAATAATCTCTTTTAATGTGATAAGGTAAGATGCTGATTTAGCTGTTACAGCTTCAGGTTCAACAGAACTGAGACACTCTACAGTAGTTTCTGTATACTTTCATTATTCTGACAGTGCAGTATGAGCTGTGGTAAAGATGATATGATTAACATTATTTTATTGACTGTCTCAAAGGAAAAATTCATCAAAGTACACTCATTAGATTGTCATACAGCAGTTTTGATGTAATTCATAAACATTTTATTTTAAGGTTTTGTAATGTGTTTGATAAAGTGTTATGAATAAACCAGTGACAGGACTCCTGGGTACAGTATGGTACACTGCTACCTCTCGGTTCTTATCAAACATTTAGGTGAAAAATAAAGACTTTCGTTTACTCTCATCACTGAACTTACTAACTAATCCTTGCTGAACAGGTACGGTGTCCTTCTACCTCCTGTTCTTGCTTTGTTGTAGAAAAATATACTATTTATTGAACTTCAAAGCTGTTGCATATGTTTTATTGCAAGTGCTTATTAGCTAGCTAGTTAACAGGTGTCAACCCATTGCCTGTTGATGTGTATAAAATACAGATTCGGAGGTTCACAGCCATATAAGGAAATCTAATCTAATACAGGTTCCCCATAAACTTTACAATAATTCTGTTGTGCTCAGATTTCTTTTTCATGTTGTTTGTTTTTTCGTGTCCTGAATATTAATGTGATCAGACTAGGGGTGGTGAGGTGTGAGCTCAGGTGTAGGATTTATGTGAAATTCTTCATGAGCATGCTGCACACGGTCAAAACAGAAACTGCTTTATGTGAGGAAACATCATAGCATCACGCATTAAAATGAAAAAAAGTCTTGCTGTAATATTCAGATCATCGTTTGATCTGATTGAATGAAGAATTCTTTAAAGTTGCTGTGTTTGAAATGTAACTTAACACTTCATTTTGGGAAGCTGTGCAAAATGTACATAAAAAATGCAATTATGTGCAAATCGCTTAAATCTTAAATTTAATTGAACATAACACACAACATAACAGTGTATATAAATATATATGCCCACTTTAAATTTGATACCACGAAAGTGTTTGAAAAAAACATTTTTCTCATGTAATATGATTTGCTTTAGTTTTATTTGTCCAGATCATTTCCAATGACATACCCGAGCCAGCTCAGAAATATTCTCAGCTTGTGACTGAGGTTAAAAAACTCAATGACTCAAACAACATATTTATGGTTGAGTAATTTCCTGAAGAATGCCAAGTTCCATGAAAATGCTTAGCATGCAAATTGTAAACTCCCCCTTTCTGCCACATTTCTAAACCCCACCCCTTCCCCCCTGTACCATGTACGGCATGTGTTTCACAATTTGGACAGATAAAAGGAGATAAAGGCAGAGCTGAAATAAAAGATAAAACGTTTTTAGGAGTTTTCGGTCTCCAGTCACTTGGTTTCACTTGCCTACTGCCTGCAGACTTTATCCTCTAAACGTACCTCAGTTAGCAGGAATGGCTGAATTCAAAATGTAATTTTGATCGGATGAGAAATTTATGTTCATGCACAGGTTTACCTGCTCAGATTTTTTTTCAGTCTTTATTCTCAAAACATGTCCGTGAGGCTTCAGTCAGTTGGAGTAAACCTGTAAACCAATCAGTACTAAAGCATCTTCAACATAATTTTGCCGTAGAATGAGTTCAGTAGGTGAGAAGATATAATCTCCTATAGGAGAGGCGCTGTTTACATTTCATTTGAATTTTACCATCTTTCTAGCTTGGTGTTCTTTCTGATCATTTCAGTTTCAAATGCATTTTTAAAGTAAACGTATTGTAAACGTATTTAAGGAAATTACATTTTAATTGCCATCATTAATTATAACAGTTAACATGATAATCACATAATAAGTAACTATGGAGCTCCAGAAATACCTTTAATTTATTTAAAGCTGCTTTTAAAGCTGGAGCAGAGTAGTCTTTTAGCATCTTCTCACCGCAGGCTTTAATCGTATAGCTTCATCAAGAAAGTTTATTTTTCTATAATCCGAGATTTTAGTTTGGGCTTTATATATTTTATTGAAATCTGTGTTGTACTGCTGAAAATAGAATAATATAAGAGATTAAACTTCAACATGATGTTTCACCTGTTTTCCTGATGAATAAAACCAGCGAGAGCTCCCCTACTGGATATTTGCATACATAACTTCCCAAAGCATTTTTCACAAAGCCTTAGAATTGGCCAGATAACCTTATAATAAAGATCTGTTTGGCATTTCTTATAGACCTGATCCACATAGCATTTTGTAGTGTTACAAAAAAGGCTGAACAACGTTAAAAGTATTTAGTCTCTAAGAAACCTTTAACACTAGACTTTCACATTTCTACAGAAAAAAGTATGCACATTACTATTTAACTCATTATGAACTCTAAAGCATTCAGCAATCATACATGAACTCTTCATATATGAATAAACTGAATATAAATAAACTTCTACAATCACACTTCTTGTGTAATAAATGTATAAAGAGCATTATTAAAGAATAACTCCTCATGATGATGCTACACTGGCCTCCACATGTTTGCTGACCCCACATACACACGACTACACTGGTAGCAGTGAAGGGTCAACCACCCAGCCTGAAATAATCTCGGGGAAACGCTGCCTGTGTATAAACTGGTGGACTTTATCTTTTGTAAAGTGAAACTAACCAAATGAAAACGGAACAATATCACAGAAACTCAAACTCTGACGAGGACTTAAATAAACCAGGTGTGAAGACCACGTGTCTCCAATTTACCTTCAGTACTCCACACTGAAACCATATTCACAAGCAGAACTAAAGGCGAGAGCAGAGTCACCTGCTTCTGAGGTCAGAGCTCAGAGTCTTTCAGAGTCTTCAGTTAGAAATGTTCAGCTCCGTCTTTATCAGGATCTCCAGTCCTACAGCAGAGACACTCATCAGCTCATATATGATAATACCATCTGTAGTTTCTCACAGTCCACCAGTTTATTATATCACACACTCAGCTCCTCTACTGGAGTTCAGACTGAATGATAAACTAGCTGGAACTTCCTTTTCCTCAGAAAGAGAAAACCAGTTGTAGCACAATCAGTCACATTAGAGTGTCTCTGATATCAAATTTTATAATAATAATAATTTAATAATAATAATACTAACTACTACTATTTCTACTACTACTAATGGTAGAAGAATTTCAGTAAATGTTTAGGAAGGGAAGTTCCATTAATTAAGTAGTAGAATTATCCAATGAAGAGTTAAGTTTCATATTAAGTTTCCAGCTGCTCTCCAGGTCATAGTTGCACCAAAATGAAATTTATGGGCCCAATAGAATCAACTTTTTGATTGATAACTTCAATTATTTTAAATTAATTATTTATGTTTTATACTACTTTCAGTTTCAGGTTCGTTAAATGTCATGTTCATTGGCAATGACTTTGGTGGTTGTTGTAGTAAAGAAATTGCATACTCCTTTACATATAAATACATATTCCTGTTTTTTTTAGAAATTGTTATGTCTATTTACATAGCTGTGTGCCTCCCTAAAATGCTCTTTTTATAGCCAGTCATTTGAGTTAGTTGCAAATTGCTCTGCCAGCTGTTTTTTTTTAATAGTACCACTTACTTTTCCAGCCTTTTGTTGCCCCTGTGCCAACTTTTTTGAGATGTGTTGCTGCCATCAAGTTCTGAGTTAATATTTTTCATGGAATAGTAAAATGTCTTACTTTCAACATCTGATATGTATTCTATGATCTATTGTGAATAAAATATGGGTCTATGAGATTTGCAAATCATTGCGTTCTGTCTTTACATTTTACACTGTCCCAACTTTTTTGGGCTTGGGGTTGTATTTAAAGTGATATAAAACATTAAAATAATTGAAACTATGAATCAAGTAAGGTGATTCTCAACAGTGATTGTACTGGCCCCTTATCCAGTATTATATTTAGTTTAGCTGCTAAAAATTGTCAGTCTATCTTTAGAAATATAGAATATAGAAATTCCAGGCCTGTAAAATAAGTGCCAACACAGTAACGCTCATGGAAATGTCATGGAATCTCCTGGATACTTTTTGTAATCTGATCACTTCTCAAACACTGACCAGTCTAGATCACAGAAAACACAGCGAGATGTGAGACTTATAGCTGAAGGCAAACTACCTGATTTACCAACTTTCACTAACATAAACGTCAGTTAGCCAAGGGGTGTAGAGGATGATTTCACATACAAACTCTGGAAAAGGTCAATTAAGAAGCTAAATGAAGAGAGAAAATCACACAGCTGCTGCTTCTGTGATGGAGATCAGCATAACTTCTTCAATGTGAGTCACAGAGCTCAGTCTGCACTGCAGCTGCATATGAGACAGCTAGAACACCAAGTTGAACATTTGTGCAGGACACTGTAAGGATTTTAGTGTAAGAGAACCTGAACACAGTCAGTAATCATTGTTATTTCTGCCTTCTTTTTCTTCTTCCTTCCAGCTGCTCAAACTGTCAGAAAACCACCACACTTGGAACACGAATACTTGCAGTGCTGTAAGAACTTCTGGCAGCTAAAGACTGCTGAGTCTGCAAACATAGCACAGCATGGTTACCTAGCTAGAGCTCTTTCTGAAACAGAACAATGTTGAGCCTGTACACCAGCCAAACCAATCAGAGAGCTTCAATCACTGGTGTACACAGGGTGAGGGACCCAAATATAAACAGATTGATGCATTACACTTAGCATTAGCATCATCAACTCCTGTTAATTCTACTATTCTACTATCATGCTAATTCTATTCCACCCTTCCAGTTAGCACCGGTCAAGCTGAGCAAAAATGTAGAATAATCGGGGGTCCTGATGGCTCAGGAGACATAATGGTGATTTTCCTATAACGTCTTAAGAGAAATAGTATTGGACAAAAAGGAGACATGAGACACTTCTGGACCAGATAAAATTATAACAGTCACTCATGACATCAAAGCTGAGAAGGCTCTTAATCTACCATGAGAAATGGTTGAGTTCATATTTCCGTCTTTAGTTCAGACGCAGATTCACGTCATTGTCATTGTTCTGGTGAATCTGAGTCACTTCATTTGACTCTATTATCACTAAACCCAAGGAGCTGCATACAAGATCACTGAGGAGAAACATTTGTGCAGCAGGAGAGGCTTAAGACTCCTTTGTCTTTCCATCTGATCTCCCTGTTGAGTAATTATAGAAATACAGGGAGATTCACTCAAAAGACATCCTGAATATTCTGTAATAACTGTCTCTAGGATGAATCAATCTGAACGAGACAACATGCAACATACTCCTCGGTATATGGAGCTTTAAAGAAGCCGGGATGCCACTGCATCAGAGTAATGAGGTGTCGCCGTTTAACCTCCGTTTGCTACGTCTGGGTGCAGACCACCATACCGCTTCATGTGTCTGGCAAAAAACAGAGATCACTTCAGGCATCGCATGTAATGCAGTTGATTCATATGGTTCATATTGATTCATCATGACAGGACCTACAGCAGAATATTCAGGGCCTCTTTCAAGTGAATCTCCCTGTATTTTTCATTTTTCTTTCCTGTCAGTTTTGACCAACAGCACAACAGTCATGATAAGAAACTATGAGGTCAGTCAATCTAATCTGTATTTCACAACAGCGTCTAGTGGCTCAATGGTCCATCATTAAGATCATTGTAGCCCGGGCATAAATACGGATCTTAAATGCGCATTTGAATCAGTTTACAGCACTGTTTCAATCAGTATATTTACTGTCACTACTGACATGTGTACCGTCACTTTAAGAACTAGCAAGTTAAAAAGGACCGCAACTCATATATACCGTCACTTTAAGAACTAGCAAGTTAAAAAGGACCGCAACTCTGTGTTCGGAATATTTAGAGAGTAAAAGTAATGTGATTGGGTGATAACCGTGTCTGTCAAGGTCCCTTGGGGTTTTTTTTCTTTCCCCGGGTTTGGGGGGAGGGGAGAGAGAGAGAGAGAGAGAGAGGGGAGCTGGAAGGGAGGAACACGAGGAAACACAGGAAAGTGGAGTAAAAGTGAGATTTAGCCAAGTATATATATTTTTGTCCCTTTCCAAGGGATTTTAAACTGGTCCCGAGATATATTTTCTTAGGTAAATACAGTTTTAGGTGTTTTATAAATGTTTGAGTACTCTATAAGCAACTGTGTCTAGCCGCGTGCTGGAGTTAGCAAGACGAGCTAGCTGAGTCGTGTGGACATCGTTCAAGGTCAGATAGACCCCACGGCGCCCGGGACAGCAGTGTGGGTCCTCTGACGAAGATTTCCCCGTTCTGGCTGTGCTGCTGAACAAGGAGAGGCAAGTTGCTCCCCGTGCCTCGTCTGTCCATTTCCTCGCTCTGGTCCCTACCACCAGTGAACTGTAGGTTACTCTCTCAGACTTAAGAAGGGGTTAGCAACATGGCCACACCGAGCATCATTCAGGCTTGCAACTTTTTTTTGTTTTGAATGTGCGCGCAGTCGTGTGTGTGAGTGTGTGTGTATGTATGCGAGGGGTGTCCCTCAATAATTTGGTTACTGGCTCTTAAAGTTTGGGGTTTACGAACATATATGATTTTTGTACTGACGGGCTGAGCCGCTTTCGGTTATTTTTTAGGGGTGAGCACTTACGTGTGTACGGTTGTGTTTTGCATTCTGGGACTGTACATGTTGGGGTTTCATTTATATTGTGCGTTGTAATGTTACTGTGACTGGTATCTTTCATAAGGCATCACTGTAAAATATAATACGGTTGTCCAAAGCCAACGCAGTAAAGCTAACGTTTTAATTTCATACGCGTGTCTGGCTTAGCTTATTTCAATTAAGGTACTCTAATGCTCTGGTTGAGTAATTCATTCGGTATTTTAAAATTCTAAAACAAACTTCTAAAATAACGAACCCTAGCCTCACCCTCTATATTTAGAACATACTGTTACATAGGGGGCACGAGTGCTACATAAAATGGAGGCACCGCTGGGATTTTGAAATCGGATTACTGTAAAGTAGTGGCATAAAATGGTGTAACAAAGCCAGACACTATAGTTTCAGTTAAGCTTTAAAAATACTTCTAGAACAGTTGGTAAACAGTATTGAAAAGCATTCAAAATTAAGTTCTGAGCCTTAGTCACAACTAGTCAGATTTAAAATAATCTAACTCCCTACCGTCTGACAAAGCTAGTCATAACCCAGAGCATGGCACAACTTCACCATTGGTGTAAGGGGGAAGGCATCAACCCTGATAATGCATTGTTGGTGAAAGACATTCCTGACGACACTGAAGTGAGCTTCATTGAAGGGACCCTCGAGTCTGTAAAAGCACTGGGACGAGTCAGAGTGCGAGGTAGGATGTATGACCCCCAGCTGGAGAGTCTAACAGTCCTTTGTGAATGTCGTGAAAAAGTGAATGTCAAGACACTGCCACCAGATGTGCTGCCTTCAAACACTGATAGGCCTTGGAGATTGGTTGGGGCCTCATCTGAGCAGACAAATGAGTGAAATAAACCAGATGAGAACCCTGTTTTGAGCCAGGCGGAACTAGTTCAGACATGTGCACCGGATGCCATCATTCGGGCGGTTGGAGAATTGATGGAAAAGCAAGGTAGGTTCATAGGCGAGAGCAGTGCATATAGGAGGTTACGTACATTCTCTGGAGTTGTGCCTACTCCACCTGGTGAGGAACAGCTGGACAGCTGGTTAGAGCAAGCCCGCCTTATGGTCGAGACCAGTGAAAGACCAGATAAAGAGAAACAAATGCGAATTTTGGAGAGTCTGAAAGGTCCAGCATCTGAAATTGCGCAGGCTGTTCGTTTCAACAACCCAGACGCAACCCCCCAAGAGTATATTGATGCCCTTGAGGATGCTTTTGACACACCGGAGACTGGGGAGGAGCTTTACTTTGCATTCAGGCATCTCTGCCAGAAACCAAGGGAAAAACTTTCTGAGTTTCTAAGACGCATTGAGAAAGCTCTCAACAGAGTTGTACAGAGGGGCGGTCTCCCAGCCTCCGCTGCTAATGGAGCTCGTCTAGAACAGCTTATTAAAGGTGCGACTACATCTGACTTGATGCTTTTGAATCTGAGACTAAGGGAAAGGAAGAACAGCCCACCTAACTTCCTACAACTGCCGAACGAAATCCGTTCTGAAGAAGGGTATGAAGCTTCGCGGCACAAGCTGAGCTCAGCGATGACATCTGTCCAAGTCAAGAGTGCGATAGCACATGCAGATGAGATGCAAGGTCTCCAAGAGGAGATAAGAGAGTTGAGACAACAAGTTAGTGACTATGCTCCTTTGCAACCAATACAAACATTAGCTGCTGATATGCATTTGCCCCTTAGTTCTAGTTCTGAATCCTCATGGGAGGACAAGAATGTAAGTGCATTGAAAAAGGAAGTAAAGAAACTACGAAAACAGATCAAAGTAATGACTGTCAAGCCAACCACTGAGAGGTCTGCGCACAAACCGCCGTCCTCCAAGTTTAACCAGTCAAGCTCAATTTCACCCCGAAGCCACAGCGACTTTTTCTGCTACCGTTGTGGTGAGGATGGGCACATATCAGCCAAGTGCCAAGCTCCAGAAGACCCCCAAAGGGTAATTCAGAAATTCATTCGTGCACGGCATGCAGCGAAAAATGGAAAGAGGGAATCAGCTGTCCATTCTGAGGATGACTCCCCCAAGATCTATGTAAACCGAGGGTTTGTAAGGGGGAAGTCGAAGTGTATACCTGGAGGGTTAGTAGGGCCCCCATCGCTGGTCCCGGTGAAGGTTGGTGGAAGACAGTGTACCGCTCTCATCGATAGCGGCTCTCAAGTGACGATTGTCTTTGAAAGCTGGTATACACAGCATCTAGCTCACAAGCCCCTTCATCCATTAAGTGGCTTGTCCATTTGGGGACTGAGTGGCTCTGAGGAGAGTTATCCATACCGAGGCTACATTCAAGTTGAATTAGAACTTCCAAAGAATGTGTCTGGCACTAAAGAGCCCATCACTATTCTTGCTCTAGTGTGCCCTGATCCTCGTTGTTCTGATAGTGTGCCAATTCTAGTGGGCACCAATGTTCACAAAGTCCGTCCTTTCAACTCAGTCACCAAAACGTCCAGTTCAGACCAAGTGTGCTCCATGAGAGTGTGTGCTGTTGCCACACCTACAGCGCAATCTTGCCCGGTCGCAAGCGCTGCTGATATTACAGGGGACAGAGTGGCTGAGGTTAGATGGCCTGGCCCTGGCCCTTTAGTTGTCCCTGCTACAAGTGACCACATTGCAATCTGTAAAGTCAAAGAGACCCAGCCATTGGAGAAGAGTATCCTCATTACAGAGCGTGCTTCATCATTTTCTCTCCCCACAAGTGTGTTAGTGCAGCCCACAGTGTTGTTTTCATCCACACTGGACAAGAACAGGTTCCTAGTCATGCTACGGAACGAGTCTCTTGAAGATGCATCTGTTCCAGCTGGCACTGTCCTCGCTCATCTTCAGGTAGTAGACACTGTAACAGTAGCACAGCCAGACAAGTCCAAAGCCCACCAGCAGATAGACCCGTTAGTATTTGATTTTGCTGACTCACCGATTCCAGAAGAGTGGAGAGGGAGACTTTCCAAGAAATTAGCTCAAAGAGTGAATGTTTTTTCACTGGGGGAATGGGATGTTGGCCTGGCGAGAGGGGTGGAGCATCGAATTAGACTGCGTGACGATAAGCCGTTCCGTGAGAGGTCCCGCCGGATAGCACCTGCTGACCTGGATGATTTGCGTAGACACATGCAGGGCCTGTTAGCCGCAGGAATCATAAAGGAGTCAAGGAGCCCTTATGCATCCCCCATAGTCCTCGCAAGGAAGAAGTCTGGCCAGTTACGCATGTGTGTGGACTACAGGACGTTGAATCGACAGACCATTCCCGACCAGTATGTTGTACCGCGTATTGATGATTCGCTGGATTGTCTTAATGGCAGTAAGTGGTTCTCTGTTCTGGATCTTCGTAGTGGGTACTATCAGATCCCTATGGCAGATGAAGACAAAGAGAAGACTGCTTTCATATGTCCCCTGGGATTCTTCCAGTTCGAGAGGATGCCACAAGGTGTCACTGGGGCCCCAGTGACATTTCAACGCCTCATGGAGAGGGCAGTAGTTGACATGCACATGCTGGAAGTGATAGTGTACCTCGATGACTTGATTGTATTTGGAAAAAACTTGGCAGAGCATGAAGAACGCTTACTAAAAGTCTTGGACCGATTGGAGGAGAGTGGGTTGAAGTTATCCATTGACAAGTGTCAGTTCTGTCACTCCCAAGTGACATATGTGGGACATATTGTGTCAGAGCATGGCATTGCAACAGACCCGGCTAAGATTGAAGCAGTGGTTTCCTGGAAGCAACCCACTGATCTTGCATCACTCCAGTCCTTTTTGGGGTTCTGTGGGTATTATCGATGATTCATTAAAAACTATTCCATCATCGCCCGACCTCTCACCGAGTTGACCAAGGGATACCCACCCACACAGAAGGGCAGAAAGTCTTCCAAGACTGCAGGTGACAAAACCTACTTCAAGGTCAGAGAGCCTTTTGGTGACAGGTGGGATGAGTCATGCATCCAAGCATTCGATCAGATAATCCACTGCCTCACTCATGCGCCGGTTCTTGCCTTTGCAGACCCAGCCAGGCCTTATGTCCTTCATGTAGATGCCAGTTTGCATGGCTTAGGTGCGGTGCTTAACCAAGAGTACCCGGAGGGACTCAGGCCGGTGGCTTTTGCCAGCAGAAAGCTCAACTCCTCTGAGAAGAACTACCCCGTCCACCAGCTTGAATATTTAGCATTAAAATGGGCGGTGGTCGACAAGTTTCATGATTATTTGTACGGGGCAAACTTTACAGTGAGAACCGATAACAACCCCCTCACATATGTTCTCACCACCGCAAAGCTAAATGCGACTGGTCATCGCTGGCTGGCTGCACTCTCAGCATACAATTTCACTATTCAATACCGGCCAGGGTGTCACAATATCGATGCCGACTCTCTGTCCAGAAACGTGTTCTCCAAAGAGAATGGGGAATGGCAAAACATGTCATCTGACAGCATTAAAGCTCTCTGCAAGCAAGTATGCTGGGCACAGGATGGAGTTCCCCCCAACTGCGCTGTATTCTTGGGAATGGCTCCTACTGCGATCCCAGACTGCTATGCCTTCCCAACTCATTTGAACACTGGCTGTTTAGAGCTACAAAGTCCCACTCACCTCAAAGATGCCCAAAACTCAGATCCAGTAATAGCCCCAGTCAAGAAATCCATCACAAAGGGGAGCTTACAGATGGGTGACAAGGGGGAGTCTCACGCGACTGCCTTGCTGAGAAGGGAAGGACCACGGTTGAAGATAATTGAAGGGTTGCTCTACAGGCTTGTGCAGAGGACATTAGGTGCAGAAGTGCGACAGCTAGTCTTACCCAAGGTCTACCTACCTATGGTGCTGAGATCTCTCCATGATGAGTGTGGCCATTTAGGTGTAGAGAAGACGGCTGACCTGATAAGGGACCGGTTCTATTGGCCCAAGATGAGTGCCGACATTGAGCAATATGTCAAGAACTGTGGCCGATGCATTGCCCGGAAAACCTTACCCCAAAGAGCGGCTCCTCTGAACAAGATCCCAAGCCGTGGCCCATTAGATCTGGTGTGCATTGACTTTTTATCACTCGAGCCAGATACTCAGGGATTTGCGAGTATACTCGTGGTGACAGATAGTTTCACCCACTATGCTCAGGCCTTTCCAACCAAAGACCAAAAAGCTTCCACGGTTGCTAAAGTTTTGTTGGAGAAGTATTTTGTTCATTATGGCCTTCCCGCTCGGATACACTCAGATCAGGGGCGTGATTTTGAGTCCAGGTTGATCCATGAGCTCCTGAGGATGTTGGGCATCAGAAAGTCACGTACTACACCCTATCACCCCCAGGGGGACCCACAACCAGAGAGGTTCAATAAAACCTTGCTCTCCATGTTGGGCACACTGGATCCAAGACAGAAGCAAAGGTGGAGCCAGAAAATCAGTCAGTTAGTACATGCTTATAACTGCACACGTAATGATGCCACTGGCCACTCCCCTTACCTGCTCATGTTTGGCAGAGAGGCTCGTCTTCCTGTGGATCTTTGTTTTGGGGTGGGTCCAGAAGGTGAAGAGAACATTTCCTACCAGAACTATGTCGCTCGACTGAGGTCAGACCTTCAGGAAGCGTATAAGTTGGCTGCGGATGCAGCAGAGAAAAATCACGACCGGAACAAGAAAACATATGACAGATTGGTGAGGGAGCAGGTCTTAGGAAAAGGAGACCGTGTGCTACTCAGGAACTTTGGTGTCACAGGCAAGCACAAGTTACGGAACAAGTGGAGGATCATGCCATACATCGTTGTCGGAAAGATGGACAATCTGCCTGTCTACAGGGTTGAGCCAGAAAGTGGTGGTGGAGAGGTGAAAACGGTTCATCAAAATCATTTACTGCCTATTGGATGTCTGGTACGGATGCCAGTGGATGACGATGTACCAAGTCCTCTTCAAAGACCTGTGACAAGACATCAGCAGCAGCAAAGAGGGATCCAGACAGTTTCTGGTTGTGAACTTCGGGATGAAGAGGCCAGACTAGGCTCAGATGAATCCGAGGATTCTGATATTGAAACTTTTCATCCTGTGTCTTTCGACAGTGGACAGATATTGAGTGACTTGCTGCAGTATCCCGATCTGCGTGCAAGAATTCAAGATTCAAGTGCCACGGGGGGTCACAAGACCTTTTCAGCAAACCGCACTGAAAGAGCTGTAGGAACAAGAGACGATGCCGATCATCCTCCAGAGGTCGTAGATGCCGAGACGGATCCACCTCTTGATTCTATTCCAGAACCTCATCAGGTAGGGGGCGCAGAAGCTCAAGATGCGCAAGAATGTGTCGAAGCAGACATGAGGAGCACTAGGCCAAGGAGAGAAAAGAGACCTGTGCAAAGACTCACCTATGATGAGCTGGGAAAATCATCAAGCTATCCCCTCAACACTCTGAGCATGGGTGTGTTGGTAGGATATGGTACTTATGTAGAAACCAAGAGCTGCCCAAGCCACACCATATGGTGCCATCCCATGGCATTGTGCCGTGGGTGTAATAACAACTAGCCACAGCTAACATGGTCATGTAAGCTTAACATTAGCTCACCCTCAGGTTTGATGAGGACATCAAAATTCTAGAAGGGGGAGAGTGTAGCCCGGGCATAAATACGGATCTTAAATGCGCACTATTTGAATCAGTTTACAGCACTGTTTCAATCAGTATATTTACTGTCACTACTGTCATGTGTACCGTCACTTTAAGAACTAGCAAGTTAAAAAGGATCGCAACTCATATATACCGTCACTTTAAGAACTAGCAAGTTAAAAAGGACCGCAACTCTGTGTTCGGAATGTTTAAAGAGTAAAAGTAATGTGATTGGGTGATAACCGTGTCTGTCAAGGTCCCTTGGGGTTTTTTTTTTTTTTCCCCGGGTTTGGGGGGAGGGGAGAGAGAGAGAGAGAGGGGAGCTGGAAGGGAGGAACACGAGGAAACACAGGAAAGTGGAGTAAAAGTGAGATTTAGCCAAGTATATATATTTTTTTCCCTTTCCAAGGGATTTTAAACTGGTCCCGAGATATATTTTCTTAGGTGAATACAGTTTTAGGTGTTTTATAAATGTTTGAGTACTCTATAAGCAACTGTGTCTAGCCGCTTGCTGGAGTTAGCGAGATGAGCTAGCTGAGTCATGTGGACGTCGTTCAAGGTCAGATAGACCCCACGGCGCCCGGGACAGCAGTGTGGGTCCTCTGACGAAGATTTCCCCGTTCTGGCTGTGCTGCTGAACAAGGAGAGGCAAGTTGCTCCCCGTGCCTCGTCTGTCCATTTCCTCGCTCTGGTCCCTACCTTAAGAAGGGGTTAGCAACATAGCCACACTGCACCCGAGCATCATTCAGGCTTGGAACTTTTTTTTGTTTTGAATGTGCGCGCAGTCGTGTGTGTGAGTGTGTGTGTATGTATGCGAGGGGTGTCCCTCAATAATTTGGTTACTGGCTCTTAAGGTTTGGGGTTTACGAACGTATATGATTTTTGTACTGACGGGCTGAGCCGCTTTCGGTTATTTTTTAGGGGTGATCACTTATGTGTGTACGGTTGTGTTTTGCATTCTGGGACTGTACATGTTGGGGTTTCATTTATATTGTGCGTTGTAATGTTACTGTGACTGGTATCTTTCATAAGGCTGTGCTGTGTGCTGTGATTCCCATTTTTGTAAAGCTGCTTTGTGACAACATCAGTTGTAAATAGCGCTATATAAATAAATTTGATTTGATTTGATTTGATAAGGCATCGCTGTAAAATATAATACGGTTGTCCAAAGCCAACGCAGTAAAGCTAACGTTTTAATTTCATACGCGTGTCTGGCTTAGCTTATTTCTATTAAGGTACTCTAATGCTCTGGTTGAGTAATTCATTCGGTATTTTAAAATTCTAAAACAAACTTCTAAAATAACGAACCCTAGCCTCACCCTCTATATTTAGAACATACTGTTACATAGGGGGCACGAGTGCTACATCATAAAACTAGCTCTCCTCAATATTAGGAACTCTGACATTCTTATCATGATTTTAGACCCAAACATAGAACCGAACTATACACTGTGTGCACAATTATTCGGCAAGTCTTTTTTTTGAGGATTATTTTTATTAATGAGCGCTCTCGGTTAATCCAAAATGTTAATAAACCTCAAACATGAATGTTTAAGAAAGTAAAAGTGAAGTTGGCTTTCTTAGGAGAATATCTATATGTGCACATTTATTGGGCAACTATTATTGTGCAGAATTATTATGCAGCTAATGAAAAACACACATTTTCCCATCTCATTTTCATCTGTTCAAGTGAGAATTATGAAAAAACAACTCAAAACTTTCCAATAAACATTTCTGACATATAAAAAAAAAATCATTGACCAATATAGCCACCCTTCTTTTCAATAACAGTGATAAGCCTTCCATTCATGGAGTCTGTCAGTTTCTTGATCTGTTGACAATCATCTTTTTGTGCAGCAGCAACCATAGCCTCCCAGACCCTGTTCAAAGAGGTGTCCTGTTTTACTTCACTGTAAATCTCCCATTTAAGAATTGCTCACAAGTTCTCAATTGGGTTCAGGTCAGGTGAGGAAGGGGGCCTCGTCATAAGTTTTTCATCTTTAAGGCCTTTACTGGCAAGCCATGCAGAGGAGTACTTGGATGCATGTGATGGAGCATTGTCCTGCATAAATATCATTGTCTTTTTGAAAGATGCAGATTCTTCCTGGACCACTGCTTAAAGAAAGTGTCTTCTAAAAACTGGCAGCAGGCTTGGGAGTTGATTTTGAGCTCATCTTCAACCCAAAAAGGTCCAACAAGCTCATCTTTAATAATACCAGCCCATACCAGTACCCCACCTCCACCTTGCTGGCATCTGACTCGAAGTGGAGCTCTGTCCCGTTACTGATCCAGCCATGGGCCCATCCATCTGGTCCGTCAAGAGTCACTCTCATTTCATCAGTCCAAACCTCTGAAAAATCTGTCTTCAGATATTTCTTGGACTAGTCTAGCTGCTTCCGCTTATGTATCTTGTTCAGTGATGGTCGGGTTTCAGCCTTCCTTACCTTGGCCATGTCTCTGAGCGCTGAACATCTTGTACTTCTTGGTACTCCAGGTAGGTTGCAGTTCTGGAATATGACAGGACTGGAAGATAATGGGTTCCTGGTAGCTTCACGCTTGATTCTTTTCAAATCCTTGGCAGGTAATTTGTGTCTTTTTTCTCAACACGTTTCTTGCGACCCTGTTAACTATTTGCAACAAAACGTTTGATGGTTCTGTGATCACGCCCCAATATCTTAGCAATTTCAAGAGTTCTGCATCCCTCTGAGTGACTTTTGGTAATTTTTAACTTTTCAGAGTCAGTTCAATCTCTTTTTTCATCCATTTTGCCTAAAGAAAAAAGCTGCCTAATAATTATGCACACCTTGATATAGGGTGTTGACCTCCTTAGGCCACACCCTCCCTCATTACACAGATACACATCACCTGCTATGCTTACATCCATTAAGCATTCCAGTTTATCCAGCTTGGAGTTAGAAAACATGCCTAAAATGATAATATTGTGCACAATAATTGTGCACACAGTGTATTGTATCATAGTAATACTATCCTCAAAAATTCCAGCACTAAAATTATGATGTACTGCTCCTGTAAAGATAAAATATATGAAGATAAAAAAAACTACACTACAGCAGGAAAATCTCAAAAAGGGAGAGCAGAAAACTCGGGCACCTTTACAGACAGAGCCTTAAAAACCTTAATCTAGAGCTTCAAAAGGCCAAATGATCGTTCTTTTAGACATCATTGATGAAGACATTAAACTCCTGTACATCACTGTGGACAGATTAATAAAACAGTCACCGATTCTGAACTGCTCTCAGCCAACTAATGACTCATTTTCTCACAAATAAAATAATAAATAGCTGACGCATCGTAAAGACATCATTGACAGGAAATAATACTGAATCACACACTTTTTGTCTCATTTATCTCAATGTAGCAGTCGGTTCCAAAATTCTTAAAAACATGAACAGTCCCAGCCTCCCTTGCTTAAGCAAATTTATCCAAAGAGTTCAATCTACTCAACAAAAACTTCAATCAGCTCAACAAACTTAAATCGCTGCTAATAACCAAAGAACCTTGAGATTCTTTCACCAGACTGAATCCTGCAGAACAATATGGTTTACCATATCTATGTATTTACACAGCTCACTGACCCAAACCCTTCAGTTCTACAGACTCTAACTAGAAACTCTCTGATAATTTCTTAAAACTCATTCCAGTATTCTAATATGGTTCATCCATATCATCATACATCTATCCTGCATCATGCATGTTTGGTCAGTACTTTGATTAGCAGTGCTAGACATCAGTATTTTGACCACACAGCACTGCTGATCAAACTAGATTAACTGTTCAGGGTCCCCTTTGTCGTATTCTTCACTTCATAATGCGACAAATATTATCAGTGGTGACAGGTCTGGGCTGCAGGCAGGCCAGATTAACACCTGGACTCTTAATACGGCACAGTGCTGCTGTAATACATGCAGAATGAGGTTTGACATTGTCTTGCTGAAATAAACAAGGCCTTCTCTGAAAAAGACGGTGTCTGGATGGCAGCAGATGTTGCCAAAACATGTATGGATTGTTCAACATTAATGGCGTCTTAATAGATGTGCACGTCACCTGTGCCATGTGCTCTAATGCACCCCTAAACCATCATGAATACTGGCCCAGAGAAAGTGGCAGCATTTCTGGATCCTGTTTAAATATGATTATTTCTGTGTTTTAGAGTTTGAACTTGCATTTGTGAATGCAGGAACAACCCGTTTCACAGACAGTGGTTTTCAGAAGTGTTTCTGAGCCCATGCAGTGATTTCCACTACAGAATTATATCTGTTTTTTATCCAGTGCCGCCTGAGTGCCCAAAGATCAAGGCCAGACAATATTAGTCTTTGGCTGTGTCCCTTACATACAGAGATTTCTCCAGATTCTCTGAATCTTTCAATGATATTATGTACTGTGTACGTTGAAAAGTAGAAGTTCTTTGCTATTTTACATTGAGAAACATTAACTTTGAATTGTTGTGGTGACCCCTCCTTCTCAAAGACTCCGCCTCTCTGAGATGCTCTTTTATACCCAATTGTGTTACTGACCTGTTGCCAATTAACCACCACTTTACCAGCCTTTTGTTGCCCCTATCCCAACTTTTTTGAAACATATTGTTTGCATCAAATTAAAAATGGGCAAATATTTTTCAAAATACAATAAAATTTCTCAGTTTCAATATTTGAGTTGTTGTATTTGTACTATTTTTAATGAAATATAGGACTGAAATGAGTGGTACATCATTGCAATTTGTTTTTATTTACATTTTGTACGGCGTCCCAACTTTTTTGGAAATGGGGTTGAATAATAGGGCATATAGTTTCACAGTGGACAAATACATCACTGTCACTCAAAGAAATAACTAAATAAATAAATGAAGTATCATTGTTTTCAAACGTTATTAATATTTCTATGTACCTGACACACCTACATACTCCTGTATATGAAAAACTGCACGTATGTTTTCTTGTGTTTACTTGTACTTTAGAGTAAGTGACTTTATATACATATAAACATATTAATAATTATACATCCATATTAACAATCATGTGAAATCTGGTCTTCCAGTAGCAGAAGGTTACAGTTACTCTCTCTCTCTCTCTCTCTCTCTCTCTCTCTCTCTCTCTCTCTCTCTCTCTCTCTCACTCTGCCTCTCTCTCCCTGTCTCTCTCTTTGCGTCTGTCTCTCTCTTTCTGCCTCTCTCTCTCTCGCTCTCTCTCTCCCTGTCTCTCTCTCTCCCTCTCTCTCTGCCTCTCTCTCCCTCTGTCTCTCTCTCTCACTCCCTCTGTCTCTCTCTCTCCCTCTCTCTGTCTCTCTCTCCCTCTCTCTCTCTGTCTCCCTCTCTCTCTCTGCCTCTCTCCTTCTCTCTCTCACCCTCTGTTTCTTTCTCTCTCTCTCTCTCTCTCTCTCTCTCTCTCTCTCTCCCTCTCTCTCTCTGTCTCGCTCTCTGTCTCTCTCTCTCTGTCTCTCTCTCTCTGTCTCTCTCTCTCTGTCTCACTCTGTCTCTCTCTCTCTGTCTCTCTCTCTCTTTCCCTCTCTCTCTCTGTCTCTCTCCCTCTCTCAACCCTCTGTTTGTGTCTCCTGACTGGTTTCAGCACCAGCTCATCTCACATTTCCCTTTAGTTTAATCCACCACTGAGCCAAATTAAAGAATCCATACATTCAGACACTCACAATATCTTGAGTCACAGAAGCTTACTGTCCATTACTATATAATATTTAATGAACTCACTGTGTGAAGTCCAGAGCGGTGAAACCTGTGAACAGCTCCTCTTCGTTGAGTGCGTCAGCTTGAAGTGACTTTCAGTTTTGTTTCTATTCAACACCAACAATATCACCATCTAGAGGTTAGGTGAGGTTTAATAACTACATAAATGTGTCAGAAAAATAGAATTTCAAGGAAAATTCATACGGACATCATCGTCTTGGTGGATCTTGGTGAAATTTAACAATTGCACTGAGTAATGTACTCAGTTTACTAGAGTGTATACAACAATAAAAATGTGCTGTTCATACTCAGTTCAGGGAATTTCTTATGGTGAAGTGATTTGAGGAACCTGAACTTACAACCTCAATTCCAATGAAGTTGGGACGTTGTGTAAAACAAATAAAAACAGAATATGATGATTTGCAAACCCTTTTCAACCTATATATTCAATTGAATACACTACAAAGACAAGATATTTAATGTTCAAACAGATAAACTTTATTTTTTGCAAATATAAAGTAAAAGTAAAGTAAAGTAAATATTCACTCATTTAGAATTTGATGCCTGCAACACGTTCCAAAGAAGTTGGGACAGGGGCGTGTTTACCACTGTCTTACATCACCTTTCCTTTTAACAACACTCAATAAGCGTTTGGGAACTGGGGACACTAATTGTTGAAGCTTTGTAGGAGGAATTCTTTCCCATTCTTGCTTGATGTACAATTTCAGTTGGTCAACAGTCCGCGGTCTCCGTTGTTGTATTTTGCACTTCATAATGCTGCTCTGATGTGGATGGTGCTGCTTCTGGTTCCTCTGGTAGTTTCCTGTTCTCCTCTCCATCATCTCTGAACTGATCCTCATGTTGTGATTGTGACTGTGTGAACTGGATCACACACTCATCTGCCTGTTTCAGTAGTTCCGGTATATTTTCATCAGCTTCATCAACAAGGGTTTCACACACAGTAGGGTTGACAAAGCAGGCAGCTGCTACAAGTGGTAAGAACTTTTCATCGGTTGGATCCAAAATCCAAGCAAAACGCTGGTTCACACTTCCTTTCATTTTCCTAGCAAGAGTGGCAAGGTCTCAATGGCTAGCGTTCTCTTCAAAGTCGGAAAGGTGGTTGAGCAGATCAAAGAGTGCAGGGACCACCAGGGACATGGACATGGTGTCACTCTGAAGGGTTTGAGTATGTTCTGCAAAAGGCAGCAGTAGTTCATGCAATGACTTCAGCTTTTGAGCAACCTGTCCCATCCCATGTTGTTTGCAATTTGGCAGACCGAGTCTTTCATTTTGAGGAGGCGCGAAATCAGGTTGAACCTGCTTGAACAGCATGTGGGGCAGTCATTTACAACAATAAGGCCACACTTGTCCAGTAGCCTTTGTGCTGCAATGGAAGACTTGCGAAAGCGCTGTACCACTGACCACTGATCAAGGACTCTCTTGACACTTGATTCCTTCCATATCGTGGATGATGAGCTGTAAGGTGTGCACGACACACTGTGTCTGTTCCACATCCATGTCAACATGATGATACCCAACGACAGAAACACAGATAAGTGAGCATAAGTATATAAAATGTTTTTCTTCTTTATTTCTATTTTCTCTTGTTATACAAAATTATCAATGTAGTATACACACACACACACACACACACACTGTGTACACAGCTGTGGCAAAAAGGTTTGCTGTGTTTGTCAACGTAGTGTCCAGAGCCTGGAGTCGCTACCAGGAGACAGGCCAGTACACCAGGAGACGTGCAGGAGGCCGTAGGAGGGCAACAACCCAGCAGCAGGACCGCTACCTCCGCCTTGGAGGAACAGGAGGAGCACTGCTAGAGCCCTGCAAAATGACCTCCAGCAGGCCACAAATGTGCATGTGTCTGCACAAACAGTTAGAAACCGACTCCATGAGGATGGTATGAGGGCCCGACGTCCACAGATGGGGTTGTGCTCACAGCCCAACACTGTGCAGGACGCTTGGCATTTGCCAGAGAACACCAGGATTTGCAAATTCGCCACTGGCGCCCTGTGATCTTCACAGATGAAAGCAGGTTCACACTGAGCACATGTGACAGACGTGACAGAGTCTGGAGACGCCGTGGAGAGCGATCTGCTGCCTGCAACATCCTTCAGCATGACCGGTTTGGCAGTGGGTCAGTAATGGCGTGGGGTGGCATTTCTTTGGAGGGCCGCACAGCCCTCCATGTGCTCGCTAGAGGTATACTGACTGCTATTAGGAACCGAGATGAGATCCTCAGACCCCTTGTGAGACCATATGCTGGTGCGCCCTGGGTTCCTCCTAATGCAGGACAATGCTAGACCTCATGTGGCTGGAGTGTGTCAGCAGTTCCTGCAAGATGAAGGCATTGAAGCTATGGACTGGCCCGCCCGTTCCCCAGACCTGAATCTGATTGAGCACATCTGGGACATCATGTCTTGCTCCATCCACCAACGTCACGTTGCACCACAGACTGTACAGGAGTTGGCGGATGCTTTAGTTCAGGTCTGGGAGGAGATCCCTCAGGAGACCATCCGTCACCTCATCAGGAGCATGCCCAGGCATTGTAGGGAGGTCATACAGGCACGTGGAGGCCACACACAATACTCAGCCTCATTTTGACTTGTTTTAAGGACATTACATCAAAGTTGGATCAGCCTGTCGTGTGTTTTTCCACTTTAATTTTGTGTGTGACTTCAAATCCAGGCCTCCATTGGTTAATAAATTCGATTTCCATTGATGATTTTTGTGTGAATTTGTTGTCAGCACATTCAACTTTGTACAGAACAAAGTATTCAATGAGAATATTTCATTCATTCAGATCTAGGATGTGTTATTTGAGTGTTCCCTTTATTTTTTTGAGCAGTGTATTTATATAATCATGGATAATGTAAAACTAATTTAAAAATCGCTCACCGCCAGTCCTCATCTGTTTCAGGCTCAGAGTCATTCTCCATCCGTGGGGGGGTCTTCTGAATTCTCAGAGGTGGTTTCTTCTCTCTCTGATGTGGTGTGTCTAAACGCTGCGACCCTGTAGCTCCCACTGTCTGTCATTACTGTGACGATATTCTCATTTGGTGCGGCCCCATTCTTGCAGACATTTATCCACACATGCTTTGACTGACTGTGCAGTGGGTGGGTGGGCTACTTGTTCAAGTGCCAACAATGTGTTCTGGTTTACTTTGGTCAACACAAAAGTAGCATGAACTCATAGACAGGAACGACGCAGTGAGTCCTGTTGTCGTCCACAGGTCAACGCCCACAGAGACCTTCCGGACAGCAGCCAACCTTTTTCTAAATTGCTTACTTTAGTTTACTTTGGAACAGTCAGCTTCCTATCTACTGTTTCCATCCTAAGAACCAAGTCCTCGTCTTCAGCTGTAGCAGCTGGTAATCGAGTACACCCAACCCATTTACCTATAGCCTCTTTCGGCCGCCGAGTCACTCTTGTACTTTGAAGCTCTTAGAAGAGCTGCTGGAATATTCTGCTGGGACGCCGTCACTTTCTTTGCATTCTGTGGCCCACTTTCATCATCAGAGGTCTTCTGTAACTGCAAAGCGAATAAGAGGAAACTGTTATTTTCTCCTTGTATCACCTTTTTATTTATTATCTCTTAATGATTTAATAATTGTTATTAGGGCTGTCACGTGCTGTTGATCTAATTAAATGGCATGCTCTGTGATTAACTGATCTACATTAATTGCATTCATCACTTTTTGCTATGAAAGTATTTTTAATTGTGGATTCAGATTCATTTTAGCATAGCAGTAAATGAGTGAATGAATAACTGGCCCAGACTGTCATTCCACATTTCAGCTCCCACAGGTCACAGTGTTTACTAGAGGCACACACTGGACATTACTCTACTGGACATCACGTGCACTAATTCACTGTAAATAAAACGACCTGGTCTGTTTGGTGCACTTTCTCGGGTGTGCAGAGGCGTTTGGGACATGATGGTCAGACGCAGATGCCTGGGCTCTGGTCCGGACACACCGCCCTGGACATTACAGCGTTTCACCTGCGTCCCACACCTGATCCGCCTGATCTGACCATCAACACCACCTTACTGAGTGAAAACGGGCGTTTACAGCAGGACCCGCACTGAAGCGCCTTCAGGACCCGGGTGAAGAAAGGCTAAGCCGGCGTCAGCAGCGGTGAAGCCGGCCAGGGCTGCTGTCCAACCCGGTGTGGTGATTTTCTCCAAACACAAACGCTAAACTGGGGAAACACCTCGCCCTGCAGGACATTAAAGCGCTGCCCTCTGCATGGAGATCTGGGCGACTTGCTTGCAGATGTCGTTTATTTGTCGCGTTTTTACCCGAGATAGTCGCCCCACGTGGTCCACACATGGTCAAAGGAGAAAAGTGTCCACACAGCGGCTCTTCTCTTTCTCCCTGCGGACACTGTCTAGATACCTGGGCTCCATCATGAGTACCAACAGTTCTCAGGCTCGTGCGGTCCTCCCGGGTTCAGACCAAACCTGTGCAGGAGTGCGTTAGACTGGACGGCTGCCCCGCTCGCCCCGCCTTTTTACACACGCCAGGTAGTTCTGATTGGATGTTTTCCTTACTTGTCCCCGCCTTTCATGGAAGTAGATCAGTTCTGATTGGATGTTTTCCTTACTTTTCCCACCTTTCACGGAACTAGATCAGTTCTGATGGGATGTTTTCCTTACTTTTCCCCGCCTTTCACGGAACTAGATCAGTTCTGATTGGATATTTTCCTTACTTTTCCCCGCCTTTCACGGAACTAGATCAGTTCTGATTGGATGTTTTCCTTACTTGTCCCCGCCTTTCACAGAACTAGATCAGTTCTGATTGGATGTTTTCCTTACTTGTCCCCGCCTTTCACAGAACTAGATCAGTTCTGATTGGATGTTTTCCTTACTTGTCCTCGCCTTTCACAGAACTAGATCATTTCTGATTGGATGTTGTCCTGCCAAACATTTTCCTTTCGTTTTTATTCGTTGACGAATGTGTCAATTAATTTCATCATAGTTTTAATCCTGTTATGTAGTTTTTATTTAGTTACCGTTTCGTTTTCGTCATGAAAAAAAAGGTTTGTTGACGAAAACTATGACGAAAATAGTTCATCAACGAAATGAAGACTGGCAGATGGGGCTTCAGTCTGTTTTGATGTGTGTGTTTTAGAGCAGATCGCACCACGCCACACTATGCTCAGCCATCAACTATATTCTTTATTTTTTCCAACGTGAATTACATCTCAATCAGGATGAATTATTCACACATATCATGACATTTACTTTTTTTTTTCTATCAGGACACGTAGCATATGAACTTATTTTGCCCTATAAAGTTCTGTCCAACAGTAAAGACCAAAAAAATTACTGCTTGCCATACTGCAATATTTCTCTTGTTGAAACACATTTTACAGTGGAAGCTGTAAAACATTCTTTTTTTTCCCCCAAAGTAAAACAACTGTCTGTACATGACAAAGTCCAAAGCTACTCCTCAGTAAGCCTCCTAGGCTTGGAGACAATACGTCCACTTGCTGGTTTGGTTGGCAGACTTGGAAACTCAGTAGAACTGACATTTCTCTGTGGTGTTTTGTTTTGAGTGTCCATTTCAAGTTTGTCCTCTCTGCTTTCACACACATTCTGCTGTGTCATTTTGATTGACCATGTCCTTAGATGTGTTACCTTTTCCTTTTGATTGCATCAGAAACTTTCTGTTCCTTCTGTACACCTGTCCATCAGGTGTCTCTATGATGTAGGATCTTGGCTGATCTGAAAGTCCAGTTACCTGGACTGGGTTCCATGTGCCACCTTGCCATATCCTGACATTGTCGCCAATCTGAAGTACCGGAAGTGTTTTATTTTCATCAGATCTTCATTTTCATTTCCAAATGTGAAGATATTGTACACTTCAACTGCCCCTTGCTGGCTACATGAAGAAATAGTGCGGACTGTAACTTGGCTGGCTTGCTAGCGTCTCCGGGAGCTGCTAGACACAGCTCAAACCTTTGTTGAAATCTTCTCCAGTTTTCTGATAGGTTGCCGTGCAGTAAGTCAAGTCCAGCAGGTGGCTTAAGTCCTTCCATGCTTGCAACACTGTTGTTTGTTTAATATAATTTACTTCTGACACACGTCAGACAGATGTTCTCTCAACACGTGGCAACCTGTGATGACGGCATGTCTCTGACACTGTATGATCTGCTGACAGACCCTCACATATAAACATTCACTCCCAGCAGCGGCATCTGGACGTTCATGATGTCTTGCTGATGCTCTCCATTAATATTTTTATAAAGTGTTTTCTTTTCAAACATGATTGAACGTATATTATACTGAGTCAGCGCACAAAGTAGCTCTTTATTCTTCACCTCACTGCACTTGATCCACAACTGAGATGAAGGTGCACAGAATTCTACCAGTGTCTGTCTTTAACAGCTCTGTGGGTCCAAACGCTGGTCCAGGAGCGGCGCTGCTCTGCCAGTGTTGGTGTTTCTCTGCTCTCGGTTTCAACGGAGGAAATGCCTGTTTGACTAGTGATGTGTTCCAGGCAGCTTATACGCATTCAACCAAACGTGGGCCGACTGCAGGGTGGGCCGACTGCAGGGTGGGCCAGCTGCAGGGTGGGCCGACTGCAGGGTGCGCCATGCTGGGACAACAGACTTCTGTGTACCACCTCGACTGAAGCCCCACCTGCAGGGGAAGCGGTGGGCCTAAGTACAGCAAGGCGTACTCATGGTCCGCACCCTGTAGGGATTTTAGTTAGAAAAGCAGTCACGCCAGTTTTCGGGAAATGTTGGAGACAATAACCAAGTACAACGTTGATTCTACGTCTTTATTTTAATGTTTACGCAGCCGTTAAGAACTCAACCTGTGACGTTGAATCACCGCTCATTTCAGGTCAACCAGAAGCGCCGAAAATGACATAATATCAACGTTGATTCAGCTTCACTTTGCCCTCTGGGTTTCCCTCAGAGAAAATGTGGAGCTGCTTTCTTTCCTCCGCCGTTCCCGCGCTTTCTTAGCTCCGTTGCTATGGTGATGAATCATACGAGGCTGAAGTAGTGATGCAGAGTCGATTCCAAAAGAATCGATTCTTCGAGTCCAGCGCGTCAGGGAGCAGGAATCGACTCTCGGCCAGTGAGTCAGTGAGTCGAGACTCTCCGACTCTCAGAGGAATAAAGCGCTAAAATGTTAAACTATTTGAAGAGTTTTCACTTTTCAGCTGCGTCCGGATTTAAAACACAGCGCGGTCACTCAGCAGAGCAGAGCTGAGCGAAGTGGCCAGTCAGAGGAGAATCGAGCGCCGGTCAGGAGTTTTAGACCAATCAGATCCCGGCGGGAGAGTTGAAGTGGCCGTGCTCTGCAGCGCGCGCTCTCTCCGGCGCTCGCGGGCTCTGTTTAAACCGAGCGACCGTTACGAGCTGCTCACAGTAACTCGCTCACAGCATCAACAGCAGCGGGTTTATCGGCTTTATTCTCCGGTAAAACCTCCTCCAAACGGCCGCTACAGGCTTTATGGAGCCGCTCGGGACCCGGAGACCTTTTTCAGCTCCACACACACAAAAACGAGGATTTTTCAGCAGCGCCGGATCAAGTGGAGCTCCAGCCGGGATTACCGGACTTCAGGGGGCAGAATTCGCTTTAAAAGGTGGGCAGTGATGGAATGAAACCCCCCTGACAGGAATTAGACCCTCTCTCTGCTTCTCTGGGGGTCCTGTCTCTAACACTCAGGAAGGTTAGCGGAAGGAGCTAATCTAGCTAAGCTCTGTCTGTTGGAGCCTCGTTGCTGCGGCAGATTAGCGCCACTCAGACCCCCGTGAAGCCCCCCCATGTGGTCAGAGACGGAATAAAGCTGCTAATATTCGTTTGTGCTGGTTTAATTATCAACTAATAGGCTAAAAATGTTTTTAATAAGTGATGTCACTCAGCCCCCCATCAGTGTCAACAGATTACATCCACAAACCCCCCAGAGGGGATAATGTGAGCCCACCCTGGTCGCTGTTAAAACCCGCTGTGTTCCTGGTGCTTCCAGTAAATTTCCGCTGATATTTGATGAGCATTTTAACAAGTCACACATTAACATGAGCGCACAAGATACACTGAAAGACCAACATGAATGTTTTTCTTCCTTAAACTAAGCGTGACGTCACAAAACCTCACTAACAGGAATTCGGCCTTTCTCAGGTCTTCACCATCACCCAGTGCTGATCCTGTGGTGATGATGTCATCACTAGTGACTAAACCTGTTTATCAGCAACTGAAGAATTAAAAGCTCAAATGTTTCTTTTAACGGCTCAAACAGCTCAAACCAATATTAGCGTTTTATTCCATGTCTGACCACATGGGGGGGCTTCACGGAGGGTCCACTCAGAGCAGCGCGCTGTAAACCCTGACTGTTTGTCGTTGCTCAGGTTATCATTGGTGAACGAGTGAGGAGCAGTGGAGGAGAAAGAGCAGGGAAACTGAGGACGGCCTCAGTATCAAAGAGCTGATCTGTCTGAGTTTAGAGGAACATCAGCTCAGAGGGAAAAAGCTCTCCCACCATAAAAGTCCAGGCCGAGAGCCGAAGCACCACAGGAGGCTCAGAGCTCTGAAAGGTACAGAGGTTTTATAATCCACTGTGTTTGGAGCTGAAATAGTCCAGAATAAAGAGCAGCTGCAGTGGGTTTGATGATGTCTAGACTAAACAGTTACAGCAGAAAAGTAAAAAGTCACCGCTGGCCAGTTAATTAATCTAATATAACTTATTTATTGATGAACTTTATTACTCAGATTAATCATTGTGGTCCAGTCTGGAGCCTGAACTAAAGAACCAGTTATTACTGTAATAGTTTAGATTTTCTGCTCTGAAACTCGTTTGTTTTCAGCTGCTGGTTTGAGCTGAACGTCTGTGTGATTCTGTAAAATTCCTCTTTAATTTCAGTGAGAGGTTCCTGTTGGACTGGGAACCGTCAGGTTTGGTCTTGTGGTGAGTTCGTCCTCTTAGCTCTGCACCTCAAACATGACCGTGACGTTCCTGTAACAGAAGCCACGATGTGAGCAGAGGAACGAGGAGCTTCAGGAAATCAGGAGAAGAAAACAGTCAAATCATCATTTAGACCAAACTGGGACTTTGACCAGAGTAAAATATACCACAGAACTGGGTTTTAGTCCCAGATTAAAACCCAGTTTTAATAAAAACCACTGGGTTCAGGTTTTTTTTGTCTATTATTAATTTAAGAACCATACGACGTGGTGGGCGTGTATAAAATGCATGTTTTTCATTGAAGTTGAAAATAAATAAACGTGTTTTCACTCTAAGCAACTACAACATCCATCATGTTAGCTCCAAAATAAGAAAAGCTTCTCTCAGGCGTTAAACAGCGTTCGGTCATTATTAACAATCAATATAGCGTCTATATATATAGTATATACATTTAGTGTATTATATACACACAATAATCCACTAATTAATTAATAATCTTATATTTCTCCTAGTGGGAGTGTCGAGTAAAAGTAAAAAGACACTTTTTAACATTTTTTAAGTGATTTTATTGGATGAAATTCTCACTTTATTGTCAGATTATTTTCCTTGTTGTGAGAAATCTGTTTGAAACCAGCAGAACGATCTGCCGATACAGTGAGATCTTTTTACTTCATTAAATTAGTAGATAATTTCTAGAAATGAGCTAGAATCTTATAATGAGCACCATCTCAAAATGGGAAGTGGTAGATATATTGACTGGATTTAAGATCATTTCACTGAGAGGACCTTCTGTAGCAGAGCTCCTCTACACCACTGATCCATCCTGAGTAACACTGAGTTCAATCAGATTCGTTTAGTTTTACACTGTTTCACATTAGAGCAGCCAAACCTCCTGACCTCCCAGAGTGAAGTCCAGAGAACTGAAATCTGCAGCTTCTCTCCTTCTTTAACCACCACAGCTTAAAGTTACTTTCAGTTTCCTTTCAGTGTTTCTTCAGACACGACCCAGTGTTGCCATCTAGTGGTAACAACATGCCAAATATTCACACTTTTGCACCCTTTTGTCCCCTCACTCTCTCTCTCTCTCTCTCTCTCTCTCTCTCTCTCTCTCGTTCTCTCTCTCGTCTCTCGTTCTCTCTCTCTTTTTTTACACACACACTCCTGAACACATATATGCACCTACATGTGTTTACTATACAATAAGTGTATTGAGCTATTTGTAGTATTGTTATCAGGAATAATGAATTTGTGCAGTCTGATCAGATCAGGCCAGTCAGCTTCAACAATGACAGCTTGAGAGAATCACTGTTCAGAGTTTATGAAGAACCTGTATTAGACTAGATTTCTGTATCACAGCCGTTCACGACCGTTTATCTCCAACACAGCAGCTAAACTAGGCTGCATAAACAGGTAAACTGTGGGTGACACCTGTTAACTAAAGTGTCTGACAGACACTGTAATAAAATGTACACAACAGATTTCAGGTTAATAAACAGAATCATTATAAAAGAAAGAAGAAACCCGTAAACACGGTATCTGTTTATCTCGGATCAGCTAGCTCAGCTAACGCTGCCTCAGGCTGGAGTCCAGATGTGAGAGTGGATCTCAGCAGGTTTCGTGTTTGGCCGCTGATAATAACGCTGTTTTATTTAGTTCATGTTAAATGAACACAGATGACCGTTTGGATGCGGTCTGTTCCTCCTGTGTGCTGGTTCAGTTCTCCTCTGTCCTTCTACACTAAACTGGACATCTCTGTAGTGTTTTTCCTGCCAGAGCTGCTGTTTTAAGGTTGGTGAATCTTTTAAATTTAACCGCGTGTCGTTTGTATTGGTGCTTGAACTGATACGGTTATAATTTATTTTTACTCTGTAAAGTTAAAAATGAAAGTAGTGAAGTAAAAGTATCTCATTAAAAATGAACTCAAGTAACAGTAAAAGTACTGTGATTTAATTCTACTCAGAGAAGTACAGTTACAGGGAAAACTCTACTCAATTACAGCAACAAGAGTAAATGTAATTCATTACTTACACCTCTGGAATTTTCCATCCATACCTAAACAGAAACGTATATAAAGTTTAGTACATGAATAAATCCAGTATCATAGATGCTTGTGTGACAAATGCAGTGTAGCTGATGTTGATCCATGAAAACTCTGCTTGCCCAGTCTTGTTAAGATCTGATATCAGAGACACTCTAATGTGACTGAATGTGCTCCAACTGGTTTTCTCTTTCTGAGGAAAAGGAAGTTCCAGCTAGTTTATCATTCAGTCTGATTTCCAGTAGAGGAGCTGAGTGTGTGATATAATAAGCTGGTGGACTGTGAGAAATTACAGATGATATTATCATATATGAGCTGATGAGTGTCTCTGCTGTAGGACTGGAGATCCTGATAAAGATGGAGCTGAACTTTTCTAACTGAAGACTCTGAACTCTGACCTCAGAAGCAGGTGACTCTGCTCTCGGCTTTAGTGGGTATTTTTACTGATTTACTGCTTGTTTTTGACTTTCGGTGTGAAACAGACTCTCAGACTGAACTGAGGTTAGAGAGAGGAAGTTTTCAGTTCAGTGAGTTGTGGTTATTTGCTGAAATGTCTACATAGGAAAATGAACAATTCTGCTGTTTCCAGTTCTGATTATTACTTTCTGTTGGGTTGTTTATGTAATGATTCACCGTGTGTTTCTTTGCACTGTGTATTTTTCTTTAGCCTACAGATCTGTGTTCTATATATATTTATCATTTTATGACTGTCTGTGTACAATACAGTTAAAGCCTCGCAGCACTGACTGGTGTTGGAGGCAGCAAAAAAATCTTCTTTAAATTTTGATAATCAGTGTTTACTGAAATTGTTTACAGAGGAAGAACAAAATCTACTTAACTCTGAATGGAAGTTAACAGAATAGCATTTCCAAGTAATTCTGTAGCTTTTCTGTTCACCAGTTCATTATGAAATGTAACACATTCTGAGGTGCAGCTGGAAATGTCAAATTCTGTAAAAATGTTAAAAAACAACAAAAATGTACAAGAGGTACAAGGTTTTGTTCTGAAAGGGATGATATGCAGGTGCAGCTTAAAGCATGGGCTGAAGCCCAGGGCCCTGAGTAATTCAGATCCTATAATTTTTCTTTGGTGAGGTCCCTTCCACTACCTGAGCCTGCCCAGACTGATCTTAGTTCTTGGGAAATTTGATTTGTTTTCTGTGTGAGCTGTCTGTATTAAGCCCAATCAAATCATACACTCTCTACCAAGCTCCGCCTTCTTTTCTAAGCCCTGCATTCAGTGCACAGCAACTTTTGCTATCCACCATTGTCTCAAGCCTTCAGTTTGTTTAGCATGTCAGTGTTTGAATTTGAAGCTCCAGTCTGGTAAACTTGGAATGTTAAACTGGGGATCCTTACGATTTGTACTTGTCCAAACCTGAAAACCTTGTTTTCTGTGAATTTTGTAAGTATAGTGCTATATTACTACAAAGGCTAACATGGGCTTTGTAAAAATGTGAAAGCAAACATCTGATGTTATGTCAGTGCATTAAGGTAAGACATGAATGGGTCATTAATATTTTTTATTCCTGCTGTGGCAGTACGCTTTAGCCTAAAATGATGAAGTTTAGGTTTTAAAGTTTGTGTTGTTTTGTCTGATTTTATCTCAGTAATGTCATCTTCATTGGGCAGACATGGCTGTGGTAAGCGTATACATGCTTTATAGTGAAGTGTGCTGCAGTGCTGGTTGTGTTTATGTGAATCCTGTATTCCAGTTAATTGCTGTTGTTTTGTATTAACATAGAGCAGAAGTGTTGGATTAGGTAGGGTGACGACTGTATGGCTGGAATAGGCTAGGAATGCGACATAAACAAATTTGGAAACTGCATGTACTAAGTTGGCCTACCCACTTTTTCACAGGCCTACCAATTTATGTCTGCCTAAGACACTGGATCAAACAATAGGCTACAGCATGTCATAGAACTCAGTTTTGTTCTAAAAGACAGATTTAACACTTCACATCTTACTGTACGCTCTATGGTTTTAACAACATAAAAGTGTTTTAAACATCAATTTTGAATAATTTAGTTAATCATGGTATCAGCTAGCAAACTCTTCTCAAACTTGCTGTTCTTGAGCCAAAAGTTATGTGTGAGGTGGACCTGGCTTCCTGTTTAGTTTCTTATTCAGCGTTTTCAGTCCAGCTTAAAAATTGTATTGTTTTTTTTATAAATATATGCCTATTTTGAATTTGATGCCAGCAAACACATTCCAAAAAAGTTTGGACAGGCCAACAAAAGGCTGGTAAAGTTGTGTAATGCTTTGATTAATTGACAACTGTGGCACTAGATTAAAAACAGATATGATTCTCTGGAAATAACTGCATGGGCTCAGAGACACTTCTGACAACCAATGTTTATGAACACAATTAATTGCTGCATCCATAAATACAGTTTAAAACTCCAAAACGCAAGCAAACAAACCAAATATAAACAGGGTCCAGAAATGCTGCCACCTTCTATGGACCCAAACTCATTTAAAATGAAATGAGGTGAAATTGAAAGGTGTCCTGTGGTCCAACGAATCAATATTTGAAATTCTTTGGAAATCATGGACACTGTGTCCTCTGGGCTAAAGACCACTCAGCTCAGTACAGTCATCAAATTAATCCTGACTGCCTTTTCAAACTACTGACCAGAAAACATTGTTGAGCACATTAAAACTCCACTCTGAGATCAGTGCAGCAGTCAGGCTGGCTTTCAGTAGTACTGCAGCAGATTTTTAGAGCTTTCAGTTAATAATGTAAACAATTTGCACCGTGTGAAACTGAAAATAATGTATCACTGCTTTCATAGTTTTTATAAGAAGTTTTAAGTGTGGCTTTTGCAGATTCTCTAGTTGTAACTTACTCTTAATAAGCTGTCTCTCTCTCTCTCTCTCTCTCTCTCTCTCTCTCTCTCTCTCTGTCTCTCTCTCTCTCTCTTTCTCTCTCTCTCCCTCTCTCTCTCTCTCTCTCTCCCCATCTCTCTCTCTCTCTCTCTCTCTCTCTGTCTCTCTCTCTCTCTCTCTCTCTCTCTCTCCCTCTCTCTCTCTCTCTCTCTCTCTCTCTGTCTCTCTCTCTTTCTCTCTCTCTCCCTCTCTCTCTCTCTCTCTCTCTCTGTCTCTCTCTCTCTCTCTCTCTCTCTCTCTCTCTCTCTCTCTCTCTGTCTCTCTCTCTCTCTTTCTCTCTCTCTCAGTATTCCTGTGTTCAGCCACTCCTGTGTATGGAATGTGGTTTGGTGTTGTGTGGAACCTGAAAGTGGTTCATGTTTTTCTAATAAAAAATTGATTCAGACACTCATTGAGTTGTGAACCTGAACTGAAACCGTTTCTCTGTGAACAGAAACACAGTAAATCCCTGAAGTTCTCCTGCAGTAACTCTGTCTCTGAGCTTCATGCTGTGTTTCTCTTCATGTATGAGTGGAACATTAGAACCTGTTTAATCTGACTGAACATGGATGATGTGGTCACTAAATCAGACCATTAGAACAGCAGCACTGCTGTCTGTCTGGATTTCTGGGTCACATTCAGACAGTCTGTTCAGTGTTTACTGACTTCACACACATAAAGCCAAAGCACTGAGTGTTTCTACATCAGAATAAAGTTCTGTGTTCAAGTTGATTTGATTTGACCTCAGATACACTTTTAATATATTGAGAGTGAAATGTGCTCCAACTGGTTTTCTCTCTAAAGAAAAGGGAGGTGTCAGATTACCATTCAGTCTGGACTGGGATTGAGTGTGTGTGCAGGAGTGTGTTCAGGTGTGTGTTCAGGTGTGTGCAGGAGTGTGTTCAGGTGTGTGTGCAGGAGTGTGTGTGCAGCAATGTGTACAGGAATATGTTCAGGAGTGTGATATAATAAGCTGGTGGACTGTGAGAAACTACAGATGATATTATCATATGTGAGCTGATGAGTGTTTCTGCTGTAGGACTGGAGGTCCTGATAAAGATGGAGCTGAAGTTTTTTAACTGAAGACTACTCTGCTCCAGCTTTAAAAGCAGCTTTAAATAAATTAAAGGTATTTCTGGAGCTCCATAGTTACTTATCATGTGATTATGATGATAACTGTTATAATTAATGATGGTAATTAAAATGTAATTTCTTTAAATACGTTTACACTCTTTAACAATGCATTTGAAACTGAAATGATCAGAAAGAACACCAAGCTAGAAAGATGGTAAAATTCAAATGAAAGGTAAACAGCGTCTCTCCTATAGGAGATTATATCTTCTCACCTACTGAACTCATTCTACAGCAAAATTATGTTGAAGATGCTTTAGTACTGATTCGTTTACAGATTTACTCCAACTGACTGAAGCCTTACTGACATGTTTTGAGAATAAAGACAAAAATAAATCTGAGCAGGTAAACCTGTGTATGAACTTAAATTTCTCATCCGCTCAAAATTACATTTTGAATTCAGCCATTCCTGCTAACTGAGGTACGTTTAGAGGATAAAGTCTGCAGGCAGTAGGCAAGTGAAACCAAGTGACTGGAGACCGAGCAAAAACGTTTTATCTTTTATTTCAGCTCTGCCTTTATCTCCTTTTATCTGTCCAAACTGTGAAACACATGCTGTACATGGTACTGGGGGGAAGGGGTGGGGTTTAGAAATGTGGCAGAAGGGGGGAGTTTACGTGCTAAGCATTTTCACAGATCTTGGCATTCTTCAGGAAATTACTCAACCATAAATATGTTGTTTGAGTAACTGAGTTTTTTAACCTCAGTCACAAGCTGAGAATATTTCTGAGCTGGCTCAGGTATGTCATTGGAAATTATCTGGACAAATAAAACTAAAGCAAATCGTATTACATGAGAAAAATGTTTTTTCAAACATTTTCCTGGTATCAAATTTAAAGTGGGCATATATATTTATATACATTGTTATGTTGTGTGTTATGTTCAATTCAATTTAAGATTTAAGCGATTTGCACATAATTGCATTTTTTTATATACTTTTTGCACAGCTTCCCAAAATGAGGTGTTAAGTTACATTTCAAACACAGCAACTTTAAAGAATTCTTCATTCAATCAGATCAAACGATGATCTGAATATTACAGCAAGACTTTTTTTCATTTTAGTGTGTGATGCTATGATGTTTCCTCACATAAAGCAGTTTCTGTTTTGACCGTGTACAGCATGCTCATGAAGAATTTCACATAAATCCTACACCTGAGCTCACACATCACCACCCCTAGTCTGATCACATTATCAAATCAAATCAAATTTATTTGCATAGCGCTTTTTACAACGGATGTTGTCACAAAGCAGCTTTACAGAATTTCAGAAAATAAAAAGTTTCAAGAGAACTGTAAGAATGTACAGAAACCCCCCAGTGGCTAAGCCAGGGGCAACAGTGGCAAGGAAAAACTCCCTCAGAACTGAGGAAGAAACCTTGGGAGGAACCAGGCTCACCGGGGGGACCCATCCTCCTCTGGTCAAACTACCTACAAGTGATTATACTACTAATATTATCAGCAGTAATATTGATATTAGGAATAACTAGGAGTCTATGAGAACATCAGCGTAGGGTGGGCAGCTCATCCAAGGTAGGTGGTGGTAGCTGAGGCGTGGGCAGCTGGTCTGAAGTGGGTAGCAGGAGGGCTCGGCCTTCAGTCGTCCTTCAGTGTCCAGCCAGACATATGGGTGATTGTGTACTCGGAAAGAAAGCAGGTAAATGGAATTAGTTTTGTTCTATCCGTTTGTACATAAACAGGGAATGTAAACATTTACAGAGTGTGGCTAACGACTCCGGAAGATCTGACTATGACAGCTTAACTAAAAGGAGAGAACCAGAAGGACACACAGACACGGCAGCACTCTGAAACAGTTCGGCATCCCTCCGCTCCACCGTCCACAAACCTGAGTGACCGCGTGCGAGCAGTGGGACGACAGCACCAGCGTCTCAGTTTACTATAATTCCCTGTGTCCATGGACCCCTGGATCTGCTGCCTTTATCTAGGGGGGAACATTACCTACCAAAAGCTAAACTGAACAAGTGAGTTTTCAGCCTAGTCTTAAAGATTGAGACTGTGTCTGAGTCCCGAACAGTTTCTGGAAGATCATTCCAGAGTTTGGGGGCTTTATAAGAAAAAGCTCTTCCCCCAGCTGAAACCTTCTGAATTCTGGGGACTATTAATAAGCCAGCACTCTGGGATCTGAGTGGTCGTGATGGCTCAAAATGAGAAATAAGGTCTTGCAGGTATTCAGGAGCGAGACCATGTAGGGCTTTATAAGTCAATAAAAGGATTTTATAATCAATACGGAATTTAATAGGTAGCCAATGAAGTGATGATAGCACTGGACTAATATGCTCAAATTTTCTAGTTTTAGTGAGGACCCTGGCTGCGGCGTTTTGGACTAGTTGGAGTTTGTTTAAATTCCTGCTCGTGCATCCTGACAGTAGCGCATTACAGTAGTCTAGCCTAGAAGCAATAAAGGCATGTACTAGTGTTTCTGCATCACGCAGGGACAGGGCATTTCTGATCTTGGCAATGTTGCGAAGGTGTAGAAAAGCTGTCCTAGTGATGCTGCCTATGTGTTGATCGAATGATAAATCTGAATCTATTATAACACCAAGATTTTTTGCTGCTGATCCAGGTGTGGCTGGAAAGTCGGCGAGATTTAAGATTAAATCTGGTGATTTACTTCTTGCTAATTTTCGACCCAGAAGGAGAACCTCTGTTTTGTTACTGTTTAATAGGAGGAGGTTGCGTGACATTCAGCCTTTCACGTCTTTTACACAGTCCTCCATTTTCTTTAACCTGTATTGGTCATCAGGTTTGGCTGATATGTACAGTTGAGTATCGTCTGCATAACAATGAAAGTTTACGCCATGGTTACTTATAACTGTGCCTAACGGTAACATGAATAGTGTAAATAGTAATGGTCCTAATATAGACCCCTGCGGAATTCCAAATCTCACTTTTGAATAAGTGGAAGATATATTGTTTATCCTAACAAACTGATAACATTCTGATAGGTAAGATCTGAACCATGATAGGGCTGTCCCTGTGACTCCAACCATGTTTTCTAAACTTTCTAGGAGAATATTGTGGTCTATTGTATCAAAAGGTCAAGTAGCACTAAGAGAGATATGTAGCCTTGATCAGAGGCAAGAAGAAGATCATTAGTTATCTTAACTAGAGCCGTCTCAGTGCTGTGGTGTGGCCTGAATCCAGACTGAAATTTTTCATATATATATAGTTCTTGTGTAGATATGAACTAAGTTGTTGGGCCACAGCTTTTTCTAAGATCTTAGATATAAACGGTAAGTTAGAGACAGGCCTGTAATTAGACAAAACGGTGACATCAAGTTTTGGTTTCTTGATCGGAGGTTTGATAACTGCTAGTTTAAAAGGTTTGGGAACATGGCCCAAACTAAGGGACGAGTTTACAATAGTTGAGATAGGGTTTATAATAACTGGCAGTACTTCTTTGAGTAATTTTGATGGAATTGCAAAGAGTGTGCAGGTTGTGCAATTTGCAGAAGAGATCATCTTCTCTAGCTCTGGCTGTGGGAGGGGGTAAAAGGTTTCCAGACTCTTTTCTACAGCTGTGTTTTGTTCTATATCAGCCAAGTCAGATGACAGCCAAGCTGGATTTGAATTTGATACTGTGGGTTGAATTTGTTGTCTAATATTATCAATTTTATTATTAAAGAAGTCCATAAAAAACTTCACTGGTGAGAGTTGCTGGGATTTCTGGTTCATTACCTGCTTGATTTTGTGTGATTTGGGAAATCACATTAAACAGAACTCTAGGATTATACTTATTATTCTCGATCAGCGAGGCCAGATATGCTGAGCGAGCTTCTGTGAGAGCATTTCTATACTCTATAAGGCTGTCCTTCCAGGCAGTGTGGAACACTTCTAGTTTGGTATGACGCCATTTCCGCTCTAATTTCCGAGCTGTTTGTTTTAAGGTCCGGGTTTTATCGTTGTACCACGGGGTGAGCTTTTTCTGCCTTATTCTTTTTATTTTAAGTGGGGCCACATTTTCTAAAGTGGATCGTAAGGTATTTTCTAAATAATCGGTTAGTAAATCTAGTTCCATTGGATCTGATGGAGTGGAGACTGGGGTGTTTAACTCTGGGAGATTTTCTATAAATTGTAGGGCGGTAGAAGGTTTTATTGTGCGCTTTGTTGAATAACGAGGGGACGTATATATATTATGGCTAAATCGTAGCTCATATGAAATTAAGTAATGGTCGGAGATCGCTGTGGTTTGCGGTAGGATATTAAGCTTGTCTATGTTAAGACCTAGTGTCAAAACTATATCTAACGTATGACTACAGTAGTGTGTCGGCTCTGTTACATTTTGGGTAAAACCAACAGAGTCTAGGATTGAGGTAAATGCCCTTTTTAATGGGTCGTCTACCTTCTCAAAGTGAATATTAAAATCTTCTACAATTATTACTTTATCGTTGCACACAGCCAGGTTTGCAGCGAAGTCACTAAATTCTTTTATAAATTCAGAGTATGGCCCTGATGGTCTGTAAATGTTAAATAATGAGAACGCCTTTTTTGTGACCGGATTTGTGACGTGAATAGAGAGGGCCTCAAAGGAAGTAAAAGTGTCACATTGTTTCTGACTAATATCGAGAGTATTTTGGTATATTACACAGACTCCACCTCCCTTGCCTGTTAGTCTTGGCCTATGTGCATAATTATAGCCTACAGGCGTGGCTTCATTTAAAGCTAAATATTCATCTGGTCTAACCCACGTTTCAGTAAGACAAAAAAAGTCAAATTTATGATCGCTTATAATTTCATTTACGACGACTGCTTTAGAGTTTAATGATCTTATATTAAGTAGTCCAAGTTTTAGATCTAAGGTGTTAGTGCTATCATCAGAACATGGATATATGTTGATAAGGTTATTTAAGCGGACTGATTGAGTTTTTCTGTGATTAAATTTAGTTTTAATTCGGGGCAAAGACACAGTCTCAATAAGGTTAATCTTGGGTGACGCCTCAAGGCAGATCGCAGACGGTCGGTTTAGCCTGTCTGTCTGCGGCCTGGTCCCGGCTCTGGATTGTCAGCAGCGGTTTACACTACTCTGCCGAGTAACTGGAAGACTATGAGCTATGCTGCACAAAAGTAAGGCAGCACCCTCCCGCGTGGGGTGGACACCATCCCTACCTATAAGACCAGGCTTGCCCTCAAATCGTAACCAATTATCTATAAAGCCCACTTGATTTTCGGAACACCACTTGGACATCCAGCAGTTTAACCCCGTAAGCCTGCTGTAGGCCTCAGCGCCGCGCCGCATTGGGATGGGGCCAGAGCAGATTACGGCATCGGACATCGTCTGGGCCTGTTTAATCACCTCTCTAATATAAGCCTTAGTTATCTCTGACTGCCGCAGACGGATATCATTGGCCCCTACATGAATAACTATCCTCGAATATCTCTTATCAGCTAATCTAAGGTTGCCACTAATGTCCGGCGCTCTGGCTCCCGATAAACATCTAACTGTACCCGCTGGCGCCCCTAACGGAGTAGCTAACTTCACGTGTCGAACAATCGAGTCTCCTATGACCAGAGTGCTTTTAACAGGCTTCACAGTGGGTGCTTCACTGAGCGGGGCAAACCTGTTTGACACGCGAATGGGAGGAGCGTGGTGTTCCGGTGGACTAACTTTGGCCTCAGCGTTAGCATTAGCCTTAGCTTTCCGGCTAGACCGCCAAGTCGTCACACATTCGCCCCACTGTGAGGGCTCTGACGCCGGATTCGGTGCTAACTCTCCCTCGGGTACCGGGGGCTGCTAATGCTGCCTCTGGCTGCCTATCCCTTAATTATCCCCGGATACGCACTTCTAACTGGTCGACCTTCTCCACCAAACAGCTAACTAGCTGGCACTTAGTAATAACACTATCACTATCACTATCACTAGAGGCGGAAAAGGGCGTTAAGCTAAACATGCCACACTCTGCACAGACGAAGCAACCAGCAGAAGCCATGATATTTAGCCACTTACCGCTTCTTGTTGATTTAGATGCTGATAGCACAAAAAACTTTACCGCAGTGACGCGCTCTCAGTCGCTCTCAGTTGCTCGCAGAGACGCGCTCTCAGTCGCTCTCAGTTGCTCTCAGTCGCTCGCAGTGACGCGCTCTCAGTCGCTCTCAGTCCCTCCAGGACACTAAAAAACAAACGACATGAAAAAGAAATCTGATCACAACAGAATTATTGTAAAGTTGATGGGGAACCTGTATTAGATTAGATTTCCTTATATGGCTGTAAACCTCCGAATCTGTATTTTATACATATCAACAGGCAATGGGTTGACACCTGTTAACTAGCTAGCTAATAAGCACTTGCAGTAAAACATATACAATAGCTTTGAAGTTTATTAATAAATAGTATATTTTTCTACAACAAAGCAAGACCAGGAGGTAGAAGGACACCGTACCTGTTCAGCAAGGATTAGTTAGTGAGTTCAGTGATGAGAGTAAACGAAAGTCATTATTTTTCACCTAAATGTTTGATAAGAACCGAGAGGTAGCAGTGTACCATACTGTACCCAAGAGTCCTGTCACTGGTTTATTCATAACACTTTATCAAACACATTACAAAACCTTAAAATAAAATGTTTATGAATTACATCAAAACTGCTGTATGACAATCTAATGAGTGTACTTTGATGAATTTTTCCTTTGAGACAGTCAATAAAATAATGTTAATCATATCATCTTTACCACAGCTCATACTGCACTGTCAGAATAATGAAAGTATACAGAAACTACTGTAGAGTGTCTCAGTTCTGTTGAACCTGAAGCTGTAACAGCTAAATCAGCATCTTACCTTATTAAATGGCTGAGAGAATATATTTATTTATATGTATATTATATATTATATTTAATATATAATTATTCCTACATATTCCTCCAGTGTAATGCACATCACATACCCATAATCCCATTTTGAAGTGCTGCATGTTGCATGTAATGTATAGGCATGTGAAATGCCATGAACTTGCACTATATTCATGAAACACGAATGTCTTCTAGGTGTAATTAATTCAACAATAATTATTGAGGTATGGATATCTTTTAAATATCATGCACATAGAATTGTGTTTGTTTCCTCAAAAACAGGATTTTATATATATATATTAATGTATGTATTAAACATCAAAGGATATGTTTTTATTATGTTTTTAATGTATACTTGCTACTCATTAATGAATGTATTTAATGAATATCTCAAGCTGATTATGTAATTATAATGAAGCGTTACTGTTCTGTTCCTGAATAGACCATGAAGGCTTCATGTACATGTACTTACTCTTTGTTAAGTGTCTAAATTAGGATAACTGCTAAATTCTAGTTACATTTCTGTTTGGTCTGCAAGGTTTATGCTGCTTCAGATTTCGGAGTTAACTGGATCTTCTTGCATGCAGAGCTCTAATTTTGCGTTTTTCACTCTTCAGACTGTCTTTCAGCAATGATGCTTCTGTGTGTGATGCTGCTGATTTTCTCTGGTTTCATGGAGGCCAATTCAGGTTTGTGTCTGTCATGTAAAAAGCTGTGTATCTGAGGGAGATGTGCATCAAACATGCAATAGATCAGGGGTGTTCAAACTCAGAGAGAGCCAGATAGCATATCAGATGTCAGAAATATCTGTGGGCCAAAATATCATTCACCAATAATTTACAATTTTAAGTCTTAAAAATATTTGCGAATGGAATTTGAGCTTTCTGTGAGCTACCATGTTTATTGTCACTGTATAAAAGATGCACTTTGCACAGATGCACAGAGAGAGAGAGAGAGATATAGAGAGAGAGAGAGAGACAGAGAAAGAGAGAGAGAGATAGAAAGAGAGAGAGAGAGAGACAAAGAGAGAGAGAGAGAGAGGCATATTTATTGTTGGATTGCTCAGAGCACTGTGGAACAGTAAGTTCTTATAACAAATTATTCAGTTGTTAAAGAGTAACAATAAAGTTTTATGTAATAGTTATTATTGGGACGTATGACCAGAAAGCAGATGCTTGCGGTTTGAAACCAAAAATGAAGCTTAACTTGGGGAATCGGAAATGCAGAGAGTCGTCAATAAACCTGCATGGGTCAAATCCAGGAGGAACAGCAAAGTAAGAAAGGTGACCATAACAGAGAAAAGCAAGGCAGGGCAAAATCCAGAAAACAGGTGATGAGTCAGAACCATGAAGTACACCAACCAGGCAACAGTGCAAAAGGGGCAAATCCAAAAAAACTGAGTCAAAAGAGAACAGGCAGGAAGTCGAACACACGATCCAGGGCTATCCAAAAAATGCTCAGTATGTTCACAGGTGAAAGCAACACTTTGCACTGGTCTAGTCTAAAGCCCGGCCTCTTCCACTAAATTAAAAGAGTCATGTAATACACTCAGTCACATTAATACTCAGGTAACCTCAACCACTGATAGGATGGTGAAGAAATGTCTGTAGTCACATGACGTGGCTGAGGAGTCTGGGAAATTTGAATTCATAATGAGTTAAATAGTAATGTGCATACTTTTTTCTGTAGAAATGTGTAAGTCTAGTGTTAATAGTTGCTGAGAGACTAAATACTTTTAACGTTGTTCAGCCTTTTTTGTAACACTACAAAATGCTATGTGGATCAGGTCTATAAGAAATGCCAAACACATCTTTATTATAAGGTTATCTGACCAATTCTAAGGCTTTGTGAAAAATGCTTTAGGAAGTTATGTAGGCCTATGCAAATACCTATGAAGAGCAGTTCATGTCTTCTGGAGGACTGTCTGCATGCATGACAATTATCCTATTAAAGTGTTTATTTGTATTATAATGAGACAAAACAAATTTAATATGAAATACATTTTAACTGAACTACTGAATTTGCTCTAATGAGAAATTGGTGCTGTTCTTAGTGTTTGTGCTTCATGGCTGTAGTCTTGACTGAAGGCTGTAGTCATTAAGCTGAAGGTCTAGTCAGAGAAGAAAGACTCTTAAACTTTAGCTAACCTTCATATCACATGGCAGTGCACTGCACTGTTACTTTAAGGTACTGATGCAATGTTCTGGCTGGTGGACCATTCCTAACACACTCTTATACAGAAGCCACTGGCCAATTAAAATCCATCTGTGGGCCCCATTTGGACAACTGTGAAACAACTGTGCTGGAGCATGTTAGCCTTCATGTTGCAGAATAATGTGAAAAAAAATAAGAGAAAGCAGTGATTTTAAAAAAATAATTTCATATAGATATGTGTGTGTGTGTGTGTGTTTGTATGATTTTTTTAATACTGTTGTTTTATTATACACTATATTTTCCATTACAGAGAATTTTAAGGTTGTTGGCCCAGTTGAGCCTCTTGTTGTTGAAGCTGGTGAAGACCTGGTTCTGCCCTGTACTCTCCAACCCAACATCAGTGCTGTGCATATGACGGTGGCGTGGATCAGAACAGATCGGACTGATACTGACAAACTAGTGCATCTCTATGAAGGTCATAAAGACACAAATGATAAGCAGATGAAGTCTTACAGAGGAAGAACAGCTCTGTTTAAAGAAGAACTGCAGAAAGGAAACACCTCACTGAAGCTCTCAGCAGTCCAGCCTTCTGATGAGGGAGTTTATCAGTGTTACGTTGGGTCAGAATCATGGTATGATGAGGTCATTGTTCATGTTGAAGTCAAAAGTGAGTGATAACAGTTTGAGTGCTTCACTTAATAATAATATTATTATTATTATTAATAATAATAATAATAATGGTGGTGGTGGTAGTGTTCTATTTATTGGAAACCAATAAGAGAATGTATAAATATGATACAAATAAACTAGTATATTTTCAGTTAATGTGTGTGTGTTTGTGTGTGTGTGTGTGTGTGTGCATGTGTGTGTGTAATATGTTAAGAAAATGTAAAGTAATTTAAAGTGTACTGTATCTCAAAAGTTATGTTTATAAAAAGAGACTAATTGTGACTACATTAAGAAACTATTAGAAAAATGGATGTATCATTTTCATTGATTTTATTTTTCTTTCTAGAGCTTTTAAAAGTAGTTGGTCCAGCTGTGCCTGTTGTTGTTGAAGCTGGTGAAGATCTGGTTCTGCCCTGTTCTATTGAACCCAGGATCAGTGCTGAAGCTATGGTGGTAGAGTGGATCAGACTGTACCTGAATGACAGATTAGTGCACCTGTATGTAGATTATGAAGACAGAAATCAGGAACAGATGGAGTCTTACAGAGGAAGAACAAGCTTATTCAAAGAAGAACTAAAAAAAGGAAACACTTCACTGAAACTCTCAGCAGTTCAACCTTCTGATGATGGAGTTTATCAGTGTTACGTTCGGTATGGGAACTTGGATGATGATGTAAATATATATGTTGAAGTTAAAGGTAAGAACCATCACAATTTCCCTGTGTATTAGTTCTGATTTATTAACTTACATAGTGCATGAATTAATCAGTAACAGTTTACAGTATAGGTCTCAAAATTAATTATTCATTTTTAAGTTATTAATGTTGCTTTATTGGTATATTACTTAACATTTGATTAAGCAGTATTTATTATTTAGTAATGGATTAAGAATGTAGTATTTGAGTACATTAAACATTAAACTGATAGTTTCTCTTTTGTTACTAGTGTATTTACTGTGTACTAATTACTGCTTATTATATTGCCAACAAATTCATGTGAATTTATTCAAGAAGAGCGTAATTAGACTTTTAGTACTTATAATTTAATCAATCTAGTGAAACATCATTAAATATTTCCTTCTTTAATTAATTAATCAGTTACTAAGTAATAAACAAGCTGAATTAACAGTTAAGATAAGATAAGATGCCTTTATTGTGATGTGCACAGTGTACAATGAAATTGAGCAGCAATGCAGCAGCACTTTCTACATACAAAACAATTAAACACATCATTATATCATATATCATTAACTAATATATCACTAACAGGTAATTACTGGTTAACAACATAATTAAATATAGCTTTGAGACCATCAAGTGTTACAAGCTCATCTTTATATCACATAAATGACCACATACAGTACTTTAGATTCTTAAGTACAAAATTTGAAATTATGTCTAAGCATTCAGTGTTGGACAAAAGCATACTCTACATATTACTATAATGATAAACATCGCAATATAACATTAATAAATAAAAAGAATAAGCTTTAATAAATAATAATAAACTATAAGAAGTGTTCGATAAATCTTCAATATAATACACCATTCTGACACTTCCACATTCAAGCGACAGCCCAGGTGGCTGCAAGGAAAGCGACACTAGTCGACTGTCACCAAAAGCCGGAAAACGCTATCTTTCCAGGCTAGCTGTTTTTAGCAGCTTGCTAACGTGAAGTAGTGCTCCGTCACTCACACAACATGGAGAATTGATGATACTGTAGATCAAACAAGACAAAAAAAGTTTCAGTTTAAACGTTGCTAAAAGGAGGACTCTGTCAGGTGTTAGATACATCATGGTTCGTAACATGCTCAGATATGGATGTGGTAGGGCTGATGGCAGTAAGGCAGTGTGATCCATCACTGATATACCGAGCCAGCTAATGTTTGCTGTTCGTAAGTTAATGTTCAGAAACTCAAAGTGTTAAACTTTCTTAAATTATGACTATTACAAAAACTGCAGCCATGCTTTTCCAGCTGGTAAAACCAGCTAACCAGAACCTTTTTCCCACTCTCCCATGACAGATTTGTGAAACGTTCCACTGTTTGCCGAGTGTTTGTCATGTTCTGATCATAAAAGATAGTTTAAAACAGCAATTAACATTTTTTGGCAATATTTCATAAAAAAATATTTTTATGAAAACTTATTCTAATTATTTCTTGCACATAGTCATTCTGAATTCTGAACTATGCCTAATATATCACAACTTAAGTACAATTTTATCACGTTTGTGTTTCAGGAAAAGGTTTTCATGCTTGGAAGATTGTCCTCATCTGCATGTCAGCTTTTGCCATTACATTAACCGCTTTTACAGCTTACATCGTGAAAGGTAATTTTTGAATTCATAATTTTCAGGAATAAATTATATTTAAAAACATTTTCCGTATGGACTGTATGCATGTGCAGAAACTGTGGAATGTCATGACTTCTGGAAGACTGTATAATTTAGTATGATAACATTTCAAAAAGCTGAGCTCCTTGTCAGGTTATGTGCTCCTCACATCCTCTTGTGTGTAAATATGGACCGTGTTCACTCTAAATTGTTGATTTTCATCATTAAAGCATCAGGAGGTTGCCAGAACTAACAAAGTTACATTTCAGAAGAACAGTGAAAAAATGGTGCTTTAATTATTCAAATTGAAACAATATTGAAATACATCAAATGGTTCCAAATTGATCAAATGTATTACATCAACATAATTACCAAAACAGAAGAACTAAAAAAACAAACTGATTGTGTTGATGTAACATATTTTATTTGTCATATTTCATTACAACAATATACAAAAAGTTGCTACACTACACAGACTACAATCACTAAGTATCAGCATTTCTGAATATTGTAATTCTGAATTACAGTCACTGGATGATAGGGGTTTCTGAAAGATTTCCATTGTTTCTCTCTAATTTTAGATAAATTCTCAAAAAAGCAGCTCTCTCCTGCACAATGCTCAGTCATAACCTACATGCGAGTCCAGTCAGAGAATAAGAAGGAAGAACTGAACCTGAAGAAATTCAACACATCAGAGGAGGGATACAGAAGACTCATCCCAGCTGTCACAAACTGCAGAAAGGCTCAGTGAGTGTTTTACATAACCGTTATTGAGCTAATATTAATACTGTGGTGTAATTTATGGGCAAATTGTTAAAAGTCTAGGGGGTCTAAAGAACTTTAATGGTCTTTCATGTTGCATAAAAGCATGAGATATTACATGAAAATATTACATATGTTGCACATATACATGTGTACGGTAGGAACACATTTCAGTTTGCATACCTGAGAGTTCTTCATCCAGATTACATGCCGCATACACTGCCTCACCAGCTTTGCTAAATGACCTTCCACACTGTTTTTCTATGACGTGTGCTTAGAAACAGTAAAGTGCTAAACTGACAGGAACAGAATTTGTGAAGGCTGAGAATACTTTCATTTGATAAACATTTCTTTTATTTTTTTGAAAAACTAGACTTTTTGCACTAAAGGTATCTACTTCAAGTATCTACCACCACACAAAGACCGTCCTCAAGATCTTTTTGTATTTTGCCATACCCCGATGCTTTAACATTTAGTCCTATTTGATCTACCCTGTGCTGTTTTGTTTTATACAGGTGGTACAATTTCCTTCACCTTACATTGAAATCAAATGGCTCCTGCTTTTATGCATATGATTTTCTGTTAGATTTCATCAGTTAGGTTTTATCAGTAGATGATTGCTGTTTTTAGGGCAGCCACTGGGACCTGGTGTTGGAAGCAAGTCATGAGTGCATTCAGCTATTAAATTTAAGTTTGAAAACCCATTTACTGTCAAAATGTATCGTTGGAATTTCTCTGATTTTTGACAGAAAAGGCACAGAAACTCAAGATCAGTAATAAGTGGATTAGGGAAACAATGAGAATATGATCAGTGGTACAAAAGAGAATTAAACTCTCAAACTCCATCTGTAGGGCCACTAAAATAACATCAAATCCAGATTTTTACCCTCAATAATGGGCGCAGGATATAATAATTGGTCAAACAAGGGTTTATTATACATTGCACAATTGTTCAATGGGCAAACCATGAAGTCAAATGAACAACTTACACAAGAGTTTAAACTACCAGCCCATGATTTTTATAAACTCTTTCAACTTAGACATTACCTCCAGAAACATAAGGAATGGGAGAATATTTGAAAAGCACTATCCGAACTAAAGGAACTATTAATGACATGTACAGAGAGAGAAACAAAAAAAGGGATTATATCAAAAATTCATAAAGCATTACGTTGTGAATCTAAGGATAACAACATGCAAGTCAAAGAAAAATGGAAGTTGGAAGCAAACATAATAACAGATGAAAACCAGGAGGAAACATTCAAAGCAGGGCAAAAAACTAACTTGTAGGCCAACATGGAGAGTATTTGACAGGACAATAAAGATGAGGTATTTTAATGCTCTTTCTATTACTTCAAAATACAAGAACATTTCAGAGCTGTGCTGGAGGAATTTTGGACTGGTGGGGGACCTCAGACTTATATTTTAGGATTGTCCAAAACTTTTTTATTCTATTTTTTCTCCCTAATAATGAATTAGCTTACAGCGATGTTTTGAATAGACATGAAAAGAATTTCAAACAACTTTAGGACCATCAAAACTCTGTGAAGTAACACATTCATCATAACCAATACTGCAGGATAGTTGTGGTAATTTGGTGTAAAGTTTGTTTTTATAACACTGAGTTTAGTAAAAGTATGAAAACCATTGCTAATCCAGTACATCATGACAGCAGTATGTGCACCTGTGAAAAGATTGTTTGACAGTATAATGCTTAATGTCAAAATAAATAAATGCATGTATTTTTTCAGATTTTTTGAGGATTTCTTACTATACACATCTGTAGCTGTATTTTGTACAACCCCATTTCCTAAAAGTTGACACACTAGGTAAAATGTGATTTAAAAAATTCCATGATGTGCAAATCATTTAAACCATAGAGTATAAAGGTAATATGTCAAATATTGAAATTGAGAAATTGTATTGGTTTTTGAAAATTATTTGCCTATTTTGAATTTGAAGTCAGCCACATGTTTCAAACAAGTTGGGAGAGGGTCAACAAAAGACTGGATAAAAAAACCAAACACATAACTGACAACAGCTCTGTAACATGATTGGGAATAAAAAGTCCCAGTGAGACGGAGTCTTTTGGAAGTAAAAATGGGGAGGCATTCACCACTGAGTGGGCAAATAGTACAACAGTGCAAGAATAACAACTATAACAATAACATCTTGGAGATTTCATCATCCACTGTACATAATATCATTAAAAGATTCAGAGAATCCAGTGAAATCTCAGTGTGTGAGGAACAAGGCCGGAAGCCAATATTGGGTCACAGTGATCGTCGGGCCCTCAGGTGGTGCTGTATTAAAAACAGACATGATTTGTAGTAGAAATCACTGCATGGGCTCAAGAAAGCTTCCAAAAGCCATTGTAAACACAGTTTGTTGCTTCAGCCAATGTAAGTTAAAATTCTACTATGCAAAGAAGAAATCAGGACCCATAAATGCCACCTTCTCTGGGCTCAAGCTTATTTAAGATGGACTGAGTTGAAAAGGAAAAATGTTCCATGTTCTAAAGATGAATAATTTGAAATTCTTATTAAAAATCATGTATGCCACATCATTTGAGCTTAAAAATAACAGGGTTCATACGGGTGCACCACAGAGAGGATCACCATGACGTTCTGCATTGTGACTATTGCGTTACGAAAAAGAGAGAAAGAAAATGGCTACTGGATGGGAGCCAACTCCCATTGTTCATTTAAAACGGGGATTGGTTACATGCGGCTCTTATTGTCCTGTTGAGCAGGACAGCAGAATTACACATTTAAAGTAGGTAAAGGTTTTTTTAGGAAAAAAAAAATAATCCTCCTTAGCAGTAAAATAAAGCTCTGCTGATCACAGTTTTAACTATAAATGGCCTTAAACAATGGAATTAATGTATAACTGTTCACCCTTTAATCCTGAAGATCGGCGTAGACGGCTGGTTGCCACAGCAAAGCTAACAAGCATTGCCAAGCTAGTAGCTAACGAAATGGCAAAGAGAAAGATCTAAGATGAACATCGATAATTTTTAGACAAATGGACTTTTATCATTTATCATTTTATCATTTTAGCATTTATCACTCCAATTGGTTTTCGGATGCATTTAGTCTGAAAGGAGAACCTGTCAAACACTAAAAAGTTGCGAAGCTGAATTCAGCTTCTCATTAGAATTGTCCTGTTCCACCTGAAATAGTGGCACTTTAGGCACCATTTAAGGTGCAACGGAAACATTCGGACAAGAAGTGTAACGTGGAGCAAGGAGGCGGACACATATGCGGAGATAAGCGAGATTTATTAAGGGCAAATCCAGGGTCATGGTCAAGACGGTCCAAAGTCAGATGGCCAACACGGATAGAGCGGGGGGCAGACATAACATAAACCAGAATCACCAACACAGCAGATAACGATTCAGACAAACATACATCAAACAAAGACCTGCCAACACAAAGGGCAAACACAGGGCCTGCTACAACATCCACGGGGGCAGGCGGGCCTGCAAACGACATCCACAGAGTTTAAGCAAAGGTTAGTTTGAAAGACTGAGCTTCTGGTGACATTTAAAGAAATGGGAAATTACAAGTATTCATGTAATATTTCAAGGTCTATTATAAGTTACAGTGCAACATTAATTAAAAATGAAAAACGTTTTTAAAAATTTTTGATATTTGTTGAGATTATTTAGTATGTCCTTAGTGGTTGAGATTGACACCCCTGCCCTTTTTGAGCAGTATTGAGCAGATGAAATCTCATATCAAGCAAGAATGGGAAAATGTTTAACTTTCAAAATTACTGTAAAAGGTCTCAGTTCCAAAGTGCTTACAGTGTATAGGTAAACGAAGAGGTGATGCATCACAATGGTAAACAAGCCCCTGTTCCAACTTTTTTGAAATGTGTTGCAGGCATCAAATTCAAAATTGGTATATATTTTTCAAAAAACGCTGAAATTGATTTGTTTCAACATTTGATATGTTGTCATTTAAATTAAATATACAGTTTCAATTAATTGTACATGATTATATTGTATTTCTGTTTATATTTTGCACAGCCTCCTAACATTTTTGGAAATGGGGTTGTATGGCCATCAGACTGATTTTAGTCATATCATAAATCACTACTTGCTTGTTTTAAATGATAATTAGTTAATATTCTTCTTAAAAACACAGTTGTTAACAAAGTACATATATTAAAGTACAATATCATTGTAAACCTCAACAGGGAATGCTAAAGTTCATTTTTTAAATTATCAAGCAAAAAATGGTCTGTGATTTCTTGCTCTGAGAAATCCCTACTTTAATTCTAAGGAAGCTTGTTAACAATTAATGACTATTAATTAAGCAAGTGGGAGAAAACACAGGAGGAACGAAGGTAATGTGTCTCCACATTGCTGTGTCAGTGGAGTGCAAGACTAAAAGATAGTATCAAAAATTACAATGTCAGTATTGATATTATTATTTTTTTTTCAAATAATTTAAAATGCAAACACTGAGAATCTTTATATATTTTACTGACTTTCTTCCTCACCTGTAGATTTGCTGGCTGTAGCCTCACTGCACTGTGCCTTGAAATTTTGAGTACAGGTCTAAAAACAGAAAATTCCTCTGTAAAAGAGCTGGACCTCAGTAAAAATGACCTGCAGGATGCAGGAGTGGAACAGCTCTCTTCTGGACTCAAGAGTTCACACTGTAAATTGGAGATAATCAGGTCAGAATTACAAAATTTCATAAGATTTCATAACATACCAACACTGTGGCATTATGCAACAAATATATATGTATTCTTATTCAATGTACTATATGTTGCTTTTACTTTTCTTTTCCAGACTTGCTATGTGTAAACTCAGCGCACAGTCCTGTGACACTCTGCAGTCAGTTTTACAAACAGAAACCTCCTGCCTGAAAGAACTAGACCTCAGTAATAATGACCTGCAGGATGCAGGACTGAAGAACCTCTCTGTTGCACTGAAGAGTTCACACTGTAAATTGGAGATAATAAGGTCAGAATTTAAAAATTTCATAAGATTTTACAATTCTATACCAGCACTATGGAAAAAAACAACCAATTTATAATTATTTTTATTGAATGTACTATATGTTACTTTTCTTTTCCAGACTTGCTGTGTGTAAACTCAGCGCACAGTCCTGTAACACTCTGCAGTCAGTTTTACAAACAGAAACCTCCTGCCTGAAAGAACTAGACCTCAGCAATAATGACCTGCAGGATGCAGGACTGAAGAACCTCTCTGTTGGACTGAAGGGTTCACACTGTAAATTGGAGATAATAAGGTCAGAATTTAAAAATTTCATAAGATTTTACAATTCTATACCAGCACTATGGAAAAAAACAACCAATTTATAATTATTTTTATTGAATGTACTATATGTTACTTTTCTTTTCCAGACTTGCTGTATGTAAACTCAGCGCACAGTCCTGTGACACTCTGAAGTCAGTTTTACAAACAGAATCCTCCTGCCTGAAAGAACTAGACCTCAGTAATAATGACCTGCAGGATGCAGGAGTGAGGAATCTCTCTGTTGGACTGAAGAGTTCACACTGCAAACTGGAGATACTCAGGTCAGAATTCCAAAATGACATGACATTGAAAAAAGCAACCAATTTATAATTATTTTTATTGAATGTACGGTAACACTTTACATTAAGTATCGACTAACTAACATGAAGTAATGCATTAGTTAACATGAAGTAATGCTTTAGTTAACATGAAATAACATGAAGTAATGCATTAGTTAACATGAAGTAATGCATTATTTAAACATGAAGTAATGCATTAGTTAATATGAAGTAATGCATTAGTTAACATGAAGTAATGCATTAGTTAACATGAAGTAATGCATTAGTTAATATGAAGTAATGCATTAGTTAATATGAAGTAATGCATTAGGTAATATGAAGTAATGCATTAGTTAACATGAAGTAATGCATTAGTTAACATGAAGTAATGCATTAGTTAAGAGAGTTAAACACTTTTACTTCTACTTAACACTGTTTGCTTAATTCCATTTCAGTCAATAATGTTTAGTTGCTTGTTTTTGATGGTTCATCTTTGGCCCTGTATTAAAGCTCAATAATATATACAATATAATTTAACCTGTAACATATTCTTATGTGTGTATTCAAGAAGGAATCATACGTACCATTCTCGCATAACGATCAGGCCTGGATGAGGCAGCTTGATGAAATTATTTACATACCTTCAACCTCTCTTCTTTTAGCTTTATTTCATGATGCATATGCGTGAATGCAAATGTGACTTTTTTTTGTAAGTCCTCCTATATTTACAATTGCAAATATAAGCAATGAGTGTATACACATACATTTCATAAAAAACACCCTCAAACTTAATAAAAACCAATCATGCCTTTGTAAAGCATTACTAACATCTGTTAAACATTACCAATCCTTTATAAGGACTTGTTCAATGAATCAGACATACCTGATGTAAAGTGTAAACCAATCATGCCTTTGTAAAGCATTACTAACATCTGTTAAACATTACCAATCCTTTATAAGGACTAGTTCAATGAATCAAACATACCTGATGTAAAGTGTAAACCAGTATTGTGTTAGTGATCGTAAAACAGTAATGGAAGGTATACCTTTTTAAAAAGTAAGGCAAATGTGTGACCAAACAACATAATATGTTTTTTTTGTTTATTCACAGCATAACAGTGGTTGTGTTTATTGTATCAAGAACATTTTTATTCATTTAACATTACACAAATACAATCTGAATAAACAATTTCAGACTACTTAATTATAAACACTTACACAATATAATATTTCAGATAGAGATATATCAATGCTAGTAATAAAACAGTATTTTAACAGTTTATTGATATCAGAACCATCATTCAAATTTTATTAGAAACCCCTGCCCTGCAGCTTGGCTTGTTGGTGTACAGTAATAAACTGTAGGTCATCTTTTCGATGTATAGTCTATTTTATTTTGATACTGCTGCTTAGTTACTACCAAGTTGCTCCTGTCTAGATATTGTCAGCTAGTGGATCACTGATAAAACCTAATCAAAACCATATTCACCATGACAGTGTTACTGCTGTACTGAAAGTTGATCTATACCCAAATATACATGGTAAACAATAAGGGCTGAACTGGTTAATCTTTCAGCCCTAGTAAACATGTTATTTCTAATTGGCTGTTAAAATCGAATTGTAAAGGTACACTAAACAGAAAACAGCTTGCGAATATCCTTCAGCAGCCTGCCCAGAGGACCATCTCTGTGACATTTTCCCAACCAGTAAGTCCACTCTATTAGCTTAAGATGTTCAATTAAAATACTTTCTGTTCGATTTCCCCTCAGTCTCCATACATGTCCTTTGTATGAGGACCATGCTCTTTCTAAGTGTTGTGTGTGAGCAGCAGTATGAGAGTTGACAAAGTTCCTGCTGTGATTGACAGTGAGGTGGATGTATCCCATATCTGAAAGGGCACCTCTGTATGCTCTCCATTCATCACTAATGATGGTACTTCCTTGGCGCACATGGCGTCGCACCAGGGGAAGAAGAGCACGTCTTGACCTATGTTCCACAAGCCGCAAAACCGGTCTGCGAGTTTGACCGCAAACTCCTAATATTCCAAACACCCATTTCTTTCTCCTCCATGTTTGGCCAGCTCTACCTCGCCCATACTGTAAATAGAACAACAAAAGAAACACTATCACTGAAACTACATTATCTACCATTTGAAGAATATATCATGCAAAAATATTTAGTGATTAGTAATAAAATCTTGAGAAAACTCAAATGGTATGACAGAAAAATAATTTGTTTTACATTCTGTTAATGCATTGTTTTAGCCTAAATCAACATCATGGTAGCCAAATAATAAGAGTCAATGATAATAATTCATGTGTTCTACAGTATCAGTCAAAACTTTGGACTGTTTAGTTGGACATTCAGTTAAATGATATGTGAGTGTCTAAATCCTGAGACTGGTACTGTAGCTGCACTGTAGTCCATCTGATTCACTGAATAGTGTTAACCCCTTTTCAAAGAATTTAGAATCGTTTACCAATTGTGTAATTTTTGCAGAGGAATTTGTCCTCAGCAACCTATATGTGCAGTGAAACACCCACATAAACACACTCTAGTAAAAACAAATATAGTAGGGGGCAGTGAGCACACGTTTCCCGAGCTGTGGGCAGACCTATCCATGACTGCCAAAAGGCCAGGATCACCAGAGGACCACCACAGAGCAGGTATTATATGCATGATTCCGAGCACTGCAGTGACACTGACGTGGTGGCGATGTGTTAGTGTGTGTTGTGCTGGTGTGAGATCAGATACAGCAGTGCTGCTGGAGTTTATAAACACCTCAGGGTCACTGCTGGACTGAGAATCGTCGACCAACCAAAACTGTACAGTCAACAGCGTCCTGTGGGCAGTGCCCTGTGACCACTGATGAAGGAACACAAACTGTGCCGCAGCAGATGAACTATTGTCTCCGACTTTACACCTACAAGGTGGACAGCGCAGCAGGTAGGGAGTAAAAGGTGTACTAATGTAGTGTCTCAGTGTGTCAGTGTTAGTAGGAGTGTCTTATAGAGTAAACAGAGAGTGGACACAATGTTTACTAACTCCAGCATCATCAACACACACTAACACAAAGCCATCATGTCAGTGTTACTGCAGTCTTGAGAATCCACCTCCCACATAACACCTGCTCTGTGGTGGTCCTGATCATTGTAGAACAGGGTAAAAATGGTTGCCAAATGTATGCCGTGAATAAGATAGGCCACAAAGTACATCTACAGTACCAGTCAAATGTGTTCAAATGAATTAGAAGGTATGTCCAAACTTTTGGCTGGTACTGTATATGTATACAATTTAACAAATATCAAAACTGTACAAACTAATATTTTATATATTTTTTAAACATTTCAAAATGTACCTATGACAAGGGATTAAGAGTTATCCCAGAGCACTCTATAACCAGGAGATGATAACTGTAGTTTACTAGTGTAGTAATACACCTTTAATAATATTTTGAGAAATAATAACTTTAAAGTATTTATGAATTGTTGAAAAAATATGGACATGGGGATCCATCATTTTTACCTTGCGTTTATGTCGGAAGTGGCTCTCATCAATTACAGTAAACTCAGTTCGACCACCAATACGCTGTCCTTTGTCTCTAATGAAGGAATTTTTGCACACATTGCGTAAACACTTAGCCATCCTAGAGAGTGTTCTTGAACTGCCAGCTATGCCATCACTGATCATGTCGACCTGTCTTAGCCGTAGACCCTGGGCGAATCTGAGACAAAATAACTATATTATATAACAATCAAATGACAAATAAATCATTGCATTGGCTAAATTTTCACCAAGAAAAAATGTGAATGACAAAATATTATAATTGTAAAATAAACCACTGCATGAAGGGAAGTGTAATAACTGTACACAGTACAGGTTTCTAGAATGAAGGTACAGTGCCAGACATATATATGCATATGCATATATTGCTATTGATAAACATGTTTAATATATGAAATACCTATATATGAATTTCATCCAGGACACCAAACTGACTCTGGATCTTTCGAATAAGGATCCTGAGCTAATGGATTTGGTGCATGGCTTCCCTTTGTGTGGCTGTCTGTTGCAGATCCTGAAGAAATGTTGTAAAAAATATATTATTTTATTTTTAACATAATAGATATAAAACAAAATAAAATTATCATGATGAATTACTTACCATGCAAATTTGTCCTTTTTATGAGAATGTGGAACCATTGTCATAGGTCTGCTGCACTTATTGCATCTACTTTTGGCCATGAGTAATTTTTCCTTCATGAGCCATTTGATTAGTTTCAGTGTAGACCTTCTGGTTTTAACCCCATTAATTAACCTAAGGATTTTTGCCCTGAGTGCCATTGCGGAGATCTTCTTACTGGAATATTTTCGCCTAGACTACCTATACGGAAGTGTAAAATTTCCGCTTTCGTTCAGCCAGTCAGTTTAATCCAGTCATCTTCACTAGCTAATCACAGGTGATACTGGGTCTGCGTCATGTGCGCGACCATATGAAGTGTTTGTTTAGGTTTCGTTAGGAAGGTAAGAGAGTTCCCTGTTCCAAATTACCATGAAAGTTTCTCGTAGACGGACCAAGCAGCAAGAGAAACGCGAAGATTCAGGCAGTAAATGTGAAACCACACATGATAACACCAGTGCAGCCGGCAGAGGTAAGATGGTTAAACGTCGAAGCTAAACGTGCTGTGATGGGAGGTTCGATTCATTGGAGGCGCTTCAGGCTTTCGAACGAGTCAAGCATTTTAGTACAACGTCTATGTCCAATGTAATCCTCTTAAAAACACGTATAATAGTATAATAAATGTGAAATATAAAAGTGATCGTTACAAAAATCATTACATGAAATTATAAAATGGATTGAATCAGATGATTGATTCATACGTTCAAAAGAACCGGTTCAGTAAAAGGAATCGAACTTTCCAGTTTGACTGTTTGACTTGTCTAAGCACCAGCTATATAGTGTTAGGATGTCTATTTTGTCTGCTTTATTTAGTGATAACGACAGCGTTCCTTGTTTAGGTGTTATTACATAAAAAAACTTGTAAAAACATAAAAAAAATGTATTTTAACACAAGCCAGTAACTGGTGACCACCATTTTAAGTAATGATTAGAAAATACTGTTGGCCTTAGTTAGCTGTAATACCTTAAGTTTCAGCGTTATGTTTATCTCTCCTAAAAATCTGTAACCCTGGTAATTTTTTTTCTGAATGGTTGCTATTTAACTATCTGTCTAAAATACTAGAAACTGCAAACACAAAACATGTTGTGTTTATGTACAGATTATAGTGGTGTATGATAATATTGAGCTTTATACTTTTTTCTTAGGTGATTCACAGTCCCCCACAGCTCAAATTGCTCTAGCTAAAGCCAAATCTGAGGTGGAGTTACTGAAGCTGAAGGTAGCATCACAGCAGGAAAAGATTAAAGATCTAGAGGAAGAACGTGATTTTCTGAGGACACAATTAACTCAAGGTAAGTTTTTGTCAAAATTCACAGGTACCCCTGATTTTATATATATATATATATATATATATATATATATATATATATATATATATATGGTTAAGATGGTGGTTAAGATCCTTAGGTCATGTGCCAAAAGGATTTATGTCATGAAACATGACAGTGTAATCAGAATGGCGTGTCATTGATGACTAACAAGACACAAGACTAACAAGTCACATTGTCAGTATGTCTGTAACTGTGTATGTGTCTTTCTGATGGCTGGTTTTCAAGAGAGTGATTGAAAATGCACAGGGCTGCACTTTTACTGTAAGCCGCATATCCATTTCAACAGTGCACAATGTATGTGGGGACTAATAGGAGATTAGACAAGATTCACATTCATTGTGATACAGAAATTGTGATACAGAAAAGACAAGACTGTTTAGTAAAGAGGAAAAAAATACATAAAATAACAGTAAACACTGTAGGTACAGCACTGTGGAATTACAGTCTGTCTACACTTCCTGACATTCCTGTCTGCAGAAGGTAGACTAAGATTTGTTGAAAATTTAAGGTTCTTATTATATGAGATGAAAATGTTAAAGTGTTCAATTTTGTTTAGTAGTTTGTTGTTGTTGTTGTTGTAGCCAACAAGGCTGAAGAAGAAAAAGAGGAGGGTGGAGTTAAACGGAAGAAAAAAATCAATCGTCATAGATTTCAGCTCATTTGATTCTTCAGATTCCTTTGTTGATTCTGACAGTACTGATTCCTCATTTGAAAAGAAAAAGAAGAAAACACGGGAAAAAATAAAAGGGAAAAAAGAAAAGATGAAGCGCAAGAAGGAGAAGAAAGGGCCCATCTTCCAACGTGGTATATGTATTCACCTACACTAATGACTTAGTTCCTGACATATTAATCTAACAATTGTGAGTTCATAGGTACATTTGGAAGAAAAAAGTGAAACTGCATTTCATGAAAAGAACACCTTGCTAACTGTAAAGCATAACACTACACTGTGTCTCTCACTGTGTGTTTATAACACCCTTTCTAATGAAAGGATTCATCTGCTTTACGCTGATCCCATTCCTGATATAAATGCCTAAATACAGCTTGTCTAGTAGAGAAGAATTGTCAATAGAACACAGGGTCTCTGGAGCACAGAAATATGAACCTATTGGGACCATGCCTTATGCTAGGCATGAACTAAAGGTTATAAAGTGGGGGCAATGGGGTAGAGTGACTGATTTTTATTGAATAGAAAATACATGGAGGTACCATTTAATGCAAGTAATGCAGTGGTAGTAATCTATATAACATAAAAGTTAACATAAATATTTTTTAGGATGACATTTTTTTTTTCTTAAAACTCATGTCAGTGTCTCTTGTCTTTTCTTTTGTATAGTTTGTGTCCCTGCTGAGGTGATCTGAAGATATGAAAAAGTGCTGGCCATATATATGAAAGGAAACACAATGGCTAAGTCATTCCAGAAGTACGGGGTAGACCGCAACACAATTGCCCAGACTGCTTCTATTGCAGAGCTATCCCTTGCCGCACCAGAGACATACCGCCAGCTCAATGATGATCGTGGAAAAAAGGAGAAGTTGTTAGACTTCGCTAAAAAGTGCCAAGATGTAATAGCTTCGGACAAAAGCATTGCTGAGAAAATTTCAAATATGAAAGTTGAGGGGAAGTTGCTTCCTATTCAGAAGAAGTAGGCTGACCTATTACGTGGATGTGCTGCGTAGAGAAACCTTTTTCAGTTGCAGCATTTAATTTTAAGTTAATTTAGATATTTTTGTGTTCTGTGAACATTATTTTGTATATAGAGTGCAAAAATGCTTTATTTTAAAGGTGTATTGAAAAATATGTAAATTGAAGCGTTCTGTTTAATGACCGAAAACATGGTCACAGGTCAAAGCTAAGTAATAAAAAAGGCTTCATTTTTATAATCCTACCCTTTTTTGTTTATACTGGGTAGTTATTTGACAGTAATTTGTTTGTGCTGCTTTCTAAAACTCAGGGAAACCCTTCACAGTTGCAGCAGGTAATTCAGAGTAAATTTCGACAGTTTTGTTTGTTGAGATACTGTGAGCAGAATTTTATATATACAGGACAACATTTAAAGGTGTTTTGAAGTATTTTCAATGCAGGGTTCTTTGCAGGCTTCTGTTAAATATCAGAAAACATGTTAAAAGGCCAAAGTTGAACAGTAAAAACCGTTTGGTAATTCTACTGTTTATTCTGTTCCTTCTAGGTAGTAATGCAAACGTAAATATTGTTTATTGTTTTAACTTTGTGTAATGCTTTCAAATTACATCATTAAACTACCTAAAGTGCTTTACTAATTTAGTAGTACTTTTTAATGTTATGCCTTCTACATTCACTAAACAAGTCCTTATAAAGGATTGGTAATGTTAAACTGAAATGGAATTAAGCAAACACTGTTAAGTAGAAGTAAAAGTCTTTAACTCTCTTAACTAATGCATTACTTCATGTTAACTAATGCATTACTTCATGTTAACTAATGCATTACTTCATGTTACCTAATGCATTACTTCATATTAACTAATGCATTACTTCATGTTAACTAATGCATTACTTCATATTAACTAATGCATTACTTCATGTTTAAATAATGCATTACTTCATGTTACTTAATGTTAACTAAAGCATTACTTCATGTTAACTAATGCATTACTTCATGTTAGTTAGTCGATACTTAATGTAAAGTGTTACCGAATGTACTATATGTTACTTTTCTTTTCCAGACTTGCTGTGTGTAAACTCAGCACACAGTCCTGTAATACTCTGCAGTCAGTTTTACAAACAGAAACCTCCTGCCTGAAAGAACTGGACCTCAGTAATAATGACCTGCAGGATGCAGGAGTGAGGAATCTCTCTGTTGGACTGAAGAGTTCACACTGCAAACTGGAGATAGTCAGGTCAGAATTCCAAAATTTCATGGCATTTTGCAATTCCACACCAGCACAATGAAAATATGCAGCCAATGTGTAAGAAATTTTATTTAATGTACTTTGTTGCTTTTATTCTTCTTTTGCAGACTTGTTGTGTGTAAACTCAGCGCACAGTCCTGTGACACTCTGAACTCAGTTTTACAAACTGAAACCTCCTGCCTCAAAGAACTAAACCTCAGTAACAATGACCTGTATGACTCAGGAGTGGCGAATCTCTCTGTTGGACTGAAGAGTTCACACTGCAAACTGCAAATACTAAGGTCAGTATTCCTAGATTTCTTAAAATTGCTTATATAATCTATAGCGATGAGAACATGGAACAAAATATCTTCTCCTCAGTACTGAAACTGAAACAAAAAAGGGAATTTTGGTCAGGGTCCATGATGGCCATGACAAAAGCTTAATTATGTGGTCATTGAACTATTAATTTGTGGATATGGATGTATGTTTTGGATCATTGTCCCATCTGGCAGATCCAACCATGGCAAAGTTTTAGCTTTTTAGAGGAGACTGACAGCTTTTCATTTAAATTCTCTTGGTACTCCTTCGAGTCCATTATGCCGTGTAGCCATCCTAACCAATGTCCCTAAACAACATAGACTCTCCTCCATACCTAACACTGGGGATGGGGTTCTTCCCTGTATAACATTTATTTTGTTCATACACACTTTTAGTGTTTGTTCTAACAATAGAACCAAGTTCCAGTAGTGTGCAGTGAAATCCAGGTGCTAACATTTGTGGAAAAATGAAAGAAAATACTCATTTAATGGTTCCTGTAGTGTGAGGTGGTGTCAACCCCACAGCCCCCTCCCTCTCCCAGGTGTTCCCCATTTGTTGTAACCTTTATCTAGCCCTTTGTTTTAGTCAGTGGTTGTCTGGTCTATTTGTCACTCATCACTTGTGACTTTGTCTTATGTAGTTGTTCTTTCCCTGCCTCACATTTTGTTTGTGATTTGTGTTTCTTTGTTTAAGCCCTGTAGTTTGTTTTTCGTAATTAAAGCCTGCTTGCACTTAAATCCAGCCTCCCTGTGCTCATATATATATATTGACAAGGATTCTTGTTTTTTAGACCTTTTTTTAATATTGCAATATGTTTGTTGGTAGATTGAGCTCATTAGAAACAAGTATTTTTACAATTAAACACATATCCACTTCACATATCCAGTTAAATTTTTAGTTCTATAATAACAACAGTGTATATTCCATCTGTTTGATGATCCAGTATCCTAATAACACCTGCTTAGTGGTTGTTCTGAAACAGAGGGTAAGTTGATGCTGATGAATTATGAAGAAATACATAGAACTTTAAAACTTCAAATGTGTCATTTACATAATCTATATTTCTCTCTTTGCAGACTAGTTTGTGTAATCTGAGAGGAAGACTTGTAAAATTCTGGAATGAGCTTTAAAAACAGAAAACTGCCCCACATTTACAGGAGCAACTTTATTTCAAAGATAACGTCATATTTTAGAACCTTAATTTTTTTAAGCAGATCACATTCAGCACACAGAAAAGGATCATGTACATTACAATAGAAGACCAGGCACACACACCAGTGGTTCAACAATGGGAGTAAAATAAAAGAAAAAACTCAAATACAGTAATTACAGTAAAATACAGTAATTGTTGATTTGCAAACCATTTGCTTGCTTTAGTTACTAGTGCTATGTGAGTCAGAACAACTCAGCACAGGCTATGGAGTGTGTAGCATTTGTGACCTACCAGACTAAGAAGTTCAGTAGCACAGTAATATTGGTAGTACACAAATTTTTGTAGTACACAAAAATAGTTTATCTTTGTTTAATTTTCAGTGAAGAAATAAGAATACAGGTGCTGGTCATAAAATTAGAATGTCATGAAAAAGTTTATTTATTTCAGGAATTTCATTCAAAAAGTGAAACTTGTATATTATACTCATTCATTACACACAGACTGATAAATTTCAAGTGTTTATTTCTTTTAATTTGATGATTATAACTGACAACTAATGAAAACCCCAAATTCAGTATCAAAAGGTTCAATATTGAAGACACCTGGTGCACCATTCTAATCAGCTAACTAACTCAAAACGCCTGCAAAGGCCTTTAAATGGTCTCAGTCTAGTTCTGTAGGCTACACAATCATGGGGAAGACTGCTGACTTGACGGTTGCTTACACAAGCAGGGCAAGACACAAAAGGTCATTGCTAAAGAGGCTGGCTGTTCACAGAGCTCTGTGTCCAAGCACATTAATAGAGAGGCGAAGGGAAGGAAAAGACTGTACAAGCAGTGGGGATAACCGCACCCTGGAGAGGATTGTGAAACACAACCCATTCAAAAATGTGGGGGAGATTCACAAAGACTGGACTGCAGACTGGGATCAGTGCTTCAAGAACCACCAGGCACAGACGTACACAAGATATGGGTTGCAGCTGTCACATTCCTTGTGTCAAGCCACTCTTGAACAAGAGACAGCGTCAGAAGCGTCTTGCCTGGGCTAAAGACAAAAAGGACTGGACTGCTGCTGAGTGGTCCAAAGTTATGTTCTCTGATGAAAGTAAATTTTGCATTTCCTTTGAAAATCAATGTCCCAGAGTTTGGAGGAAGAGAGGAGAGGCACATAATCCACGTTGCTTGAGGTCCAGTGTAAAGTGATGGTTTGGGGTGCCATGTTATCAGCTGGTATTGGTCCACTGTGTTTTCTGAGGTCCAAGGTCAACGCAGCCGTCTACCAGGAAGTTTTAGAGTATGTCATGCGTCTTGCTGCTGATCAACTTTATGGAGATGCAGATTTCATTTTCCAACAGGACTTGGCACCTGTACACAGTGCCAAAGCTACCAGTACCTGGTTTAAGGACCACAGTGTCCCTGTTCTTAATTGGCCAGCAAACTCGCCTGACCTTAACCCCATAGAAAATCTATCTGGTATTGTGAAGAGAATGATGCAATATGACAGACCCAACAATGCAGAAGAGCTGAAGGCCACTATCAGAGCAACCTGGCCTCTCATAACACCTGAGCAGTGCCACAGACTGATCGACTTCATGCCACGCTGCATTGCTGCAGTAATTCAGGCAAAAGGAGCCCCAACTGTGCTGTACATGCTCACACTTTTCATGTTCATACTTTTCAGTTGGCCACCATTTCTAAAAATCCTTTTTTTGTATTGGTCTTAAGTAATATTGAAATTTTCTGAGATACTGAATTTGGGGTTTTCATTAGTTGTCAGTTATAATCATCAAATTAAAAGAAATAAACACTTGAAATTTATCAGTCTGTGTGTGACGAATGAGTATAATATACAAGTTTAACTTTTTGAATGGAATTACTGAAATAAATCAACTTTTTCATGACATTCTAATTTTATGACCAGCAACTGTATCTATGAAAAAATAATGAAATGAAAATGATGGCAACATTAATCAACCCAGGGAGGGCTTGTAGTCACTTGATCTTATAGGTTTTGGTTTTGGTTTTGGATAAATGATGGAAGCTGACCGTTCAGAAGAACTTAACTGTAGAGTTAACACATTTGCCTTCTTAGACAACATAATATAACATTTTATTTGCTATTTTCTTTGCTTGGGTGGATCATAAAATCAGTCAAGATGGGAGTCTTGAATTGATGTGGGTTTTGGAGGAAAGAGATTGATAAAAAGCTAACATTAGTTAAATCATTTGTTTTATTGCAGCCATGCATGCCAAGTGACATAATATTGACCATAATATACCAGCTGCTTTCAAGTTGTCCTGAAACAGTAATTATTAGCTTCTTTTTTCTTTCCTAAAGGCATTGAGAATTCTTGTGAGATGCACTTGACTGGAGATTATTAGTTGTGGTTACATGAATTTTATGTTTCCAGATTATCAAGCCAGTTGTACTGACTGGGATTTTAACATTCATTTTCATAGTTCTGTTGTTTTGTCCTTCAAGAACTAGAAGGATACTGCAAGGAAGTGTGCTTGAAATTTTCTGAAACAAGATAAGAAAAACTAACACTACAAAAAGCATTTGCAAGCTTTGATATCTGCAAAAGGGCTGTTACTAAGTGGTGTCTTAGTAGGTTGTCCAAATATCTGAACATGCCACATCAAATATAAAGAAAAAATTTTTTTAATTGTATGCTTTGAAGATTTGAAGATTTGCTTCGTTTCACTTTTTTAAAAAGAAAATCAATTTGGCCAGGGATGCCCACAATTTTGTGTACAGCTGTAATGTCATAACTGAGTACTGTTCCAATTAAATATCATTTGAGAATGCTCTAAAATTTGTATATTTATTTTTTGTTTGCAGACTAGCTTTGTGTAATCTCGGAGTGAATACATGTGAAAGGCTAGGATCACTTTTAAAACTGGAAAAGTCCCTGAAAGCACTGGACCTCAGTAATAACGATCTGCAGGATTCAGGAGTGGAGCTGCTCTCTGCTGGACTGAAGACTGGAGACTGTAAACTGGAAATACTTATGTCAGTGTTTCTTTCACTACATTCCTGAATGATAAATATTATGTTTTTCACTACTTTAATAATACATCTTTTTATATCATAAAACAAGATTTCTGCTGAATTTAAATTTTAAAAATAAACTGGTCACATAGTTTAGACAGTTAAATTCCAGCAGGAAGACTAAATGACAGCAATCATTTAAACATGATTTTACCAATTAAATACATCAATGTGTTGCCAACCATCTGTACTAACCTTAGGTCAACAGTCATCATTTGCACATTTTATACACACAATCATTCTGCATCACACACATGCTGTGATATTCAGTCTGCTTAGAACAGACTCACAAGGCTTAACCAGAAAACATGATGAGAAGTTTTTGCAGTGCTAGGGAGCCAAAGTATGAATTTAAGGTTTAGTATTGGTTACATGCTGCATTTTCTGTTCTCTGTTTTCTATACCCCTGTCTCTGTAACCACTCTATCTGATGCAACCCAGAGGAGGATGCATTCCCCTTTTGAGTCTTGGTTCCTCTCAGTAATTATTCCTAAAGCTCCTATGAAGTTTTTCTTGATATTGTCTTCCCTGGTGCTCTTCATTAGAGAGCTGGGTGCTATAGTGAAATATAAATACTGAAAATAACACTCAAGTTTTGTTTCTTTTGTGATTACATTATAATCATACATGCCATATGTATTTTTTCAGGAGAGTTTTGCCTACTCACACAAAAGTTTGCTAACAGAATTTAGATATGCTTAATTATGTCTTTTTTTTCCTCAACAACTTCAATTTCTAAAATATACCTTTATGATATTGATAAAATATCACTGATAATCTGCATTATCCAGACCAAAGCAAGTACAATATTTTATGTGTATTTACAATTAAGAATACAATATTAAGATAAGCAGTGAGTTTCCAAATCTAAAGTGGCTTATTTGCTGACACTTTAATGCAAATAAGTGCTAGATTAGTACGTATTTAGAGTAAGAACTACAGATTGTTATGTATATTTGCCTGTTTTAATCAGTTCCTGAGAATGAAACGGAGAAGATACAGTAGAGAATACCCACACAATGTGGTAATAAAGTTCTAAAGGTTAATCAAATGGGACATCAAATGGTTTTGTCATAAAAAAAAGATAAGGTGCCAAAAAAGATACCACAGAATGTGCATGTCAAAAAACACTCTTCTTTGCCATAGGGAATAAAATCCTAACACTGGATGCTGTTCTTACATTGAGATCTGCCACTTTTGCCAAAGAAGTTGTTTAAATATATTAAATATATGCTTAACTGAAATGAAATCATATGTTTAGCATGTTTGTTATGTTTTATAGGAATGTGAATAACCTCTCTCATTCTATTATCTGTCTTCCTTTTCCTCTTTCTGCAGATTGTCTGGTTGTATGATCAAAGAGGAAGGCTGTTCTTCTCTGGCTTCAGCTCTGAGTTCAAACCTGTCGCACCTGAAAGAACTGGATCTGACCTACAATCACCCAGGAGAGTCAGGCGTGAAGGTGCTCTCAGCTAGACTGGAGGATCCACGATGCACACTAAGAACTCTCAGGTATGAACAACAGAGATGCTATATCTGTAGCAGCTCTCATTCACCTACACTGTTTTCACTCACCTACACTGCAATCATTGTAGTCACATAGAAAACAGAGCAGCTTTTCCATGTTGGGAAGTAATATTTATTTATTATTTATTATTATTGGTAATATTTATTAGGAAAATGTGTAATATTTTAGTATAGAAACACTATTTGAATCTGATTGAATTTTGCTCATTCTGTCAGTAAGTGCAGCACTGTCTCAGTCTAATTAGTGGTCAGTGTTAACACAGTCATTGCTCTTTAGGCAGAAAAGACGTTGTGTGTCTGCCACACTCTATGACCAGGCCATGATCTCTGAGTCTCTTTATCAGCGTGGATCTCAGTTTTAGATCAGAGGGTGATTATTAACTTAGTATTCTCGTATGTGATAAAGCTTCGTTTAAGGTGTTTTATAGTTGGTTTTATTGTAATCAGGATTGCTTGTGTGCTCTGATTCTGATTCGGAGTCTGTGATCATGAACATTGGTGTAGAACTGTGCTTTAGGACTAGGCAAGTGAGGGGACTGTTTTCTTTGCTCAACTCTTGATACTCCAGAGCTTTATAATGAATGGGGTCTGTCGCTTTATAAATGCATCAGATATTTGATTTCTGTTTGTAGCATTTTCATATGTAATGGAAATCTGTGTAAAAAATGGCAAAAATGTAATATAATGCAGATATTCTCAAATTGCACAGTATGCATAATGTTTCATGTTATATATTTAAGTTGGAACAAATAAAAAAACGAGATCTGTAGTGCTGAATTTTGAGAAATGTCACAAAATATAAAAACAATGTATTTTGTTCTGGGTGCCATGTACTTCCAATAAAACACACTAATTATGCTCTTTGTAAGTACTTGAAGTACTGACTATATCCACCTTAGGCTCAGAAAAACATGTTGTAATGTGACATTATTTTTCAGATAAGATAAATATTAAGATAAATATTGTTAATTGCTGGGAAAAAATTTTTAAATATATACAAGGAAACCTGGATATTCACCTTTCTTCCACTGAACATGTGAGGTGTTCATTAGGTGTCTGGAAATGTGTGAACTTCTTGATTGATTGCTGCTTTCTGGAACTCCTCTTTTAGGTTTTACATTCACCTCTAGGATGTTCTGTTCTACAGCTTACTGGGCTACGTGTGCAGTGCTGTTAGTGTCTTTTTTTTTGGTGGGGAACCCCAAGGATCTGCAGTTTATTCAAAAAAGTTTGCAAGTACTACAGTGCTACGTTTGTTTGTTAAATTATGGATGGAAACAAAAGGGATAAACACAGAACAGAAATTGGAGTCATTTTTCTCTGTTATCAAATATTTTCTGCAGTTAAGAAGCTTTCACAGAAAAACCAGTGTCACCAGTGAAGAAGAGGAAGACTGGATATGCTCAGCCATATGACTGGAAAATCACTCTCTTTGTATAAAAAACACAAGAGTGGAAAACATAGAGGAAAAACAGTCTTGGTCTCTCTCACAAACAAACCACTATCCTCAGAGCTTTGACAGTGAGCTTGTACATCATAAAGAATGTAATTTAATAAAGCTCATATAAAGATTATATTTCATAGGACAGTACAAATACAGTGCCATGCAAAATTTCTGACACTGTAAATACCTAAGCATGTAAAAGATGACCCCGAGTTCCAAAAGGCATAAAGTTAAAGACAACACAAGATGAGTTTTTTATTTCTAACTTTTAGAGTTTTAAAACAATAAAAAGGAAAAGGGTCAGAAGCAAAAGTTTTGGCACCATGCATGTTTAGTGTTTAATAACACCATCTTTGGAAGTATCTCAGCTTGTAAACCATATTTGTAGCCAGCTAAGTGTCGTTAAGTACTTATTTGTGGGATTTTCACTCATTCTTTCTTGCAAAAGCCTTTTAGTCCTGTGAGGTTCCTGGACTATCTTAAATGCTGTGCTCTTTTGGGGTCTATTCATAAATTTTCCATGACTTTTAGGTTGGGGGACTATAAAACCCATGGCTAAACTTTCAGCTTGTGCCTCTTGGGAGGTAGTCCATTGTGGATTTTAAGCTGTATTTAGGATCATTGTCCTCTTTTCAACTTCAGCTTTTTTTCCACAGTTTGGTTCTTGTTTCCAGAATTTGCTGTTTTTAATTTAATCCATTGTTTCTTCTACCACTGGCTGCAATGTAAACCCAAAGCATGATCAACCCACCCCCACATTTAACAGTAGGAGAGGTGTTCTTTTCATGAAATTCTGGATGCTTTTTTCTCCAAACATAGCTAATCCTGGTTAGATGTTCCTTTGCAAATGTCTGACACGGAATTTTGTGGTAAAGACAGAGGAAAGTTTGTCTTCTTATGACTTTTTTCATGAAGGTTATATTTGTGGAAGTGTCACTGCACAGTAGAACATTACGCCATGATTCCATAGTCTGCTAAATGTTCCTAAAAGTTTTTGCAGTCAAGCGGGGTTTTGATTTGCCTTTAAATCAATCCACCAAAGTTTTCTTGACCTCTGCTATTCCTGTTAAATGCCATTTCTTAATTATGACCTGATGAAATGGCTACCTGAAAACAATTTGCTATCTTCTCATAGCCTGCTCCTGCCTTGTGGGTATCAGTTCTTTTATTTTTGTGCTTGGCAGGTACTTAAAGGAGCCCATGGCTGCTGATTTTTGGGAATGGTTTGTGGAGGAGTTTTTTACAGGTTTGGAATAAACATCACCGGCCTTTCCTAACAGTGATTATGAACAAGCTAATTAAGGTCTGAGTCCTTAATTATAATAATACACTGATTTTGCTTAAGAAGTTGAAAAGAACGTTACATGCTTTATGCCCTTTGGAGATCAGTTCATCTTCTCACTTAACTCTTCTCACAACTTTTCACCAACCTTTGCATGCCTGTATTACTGTAGTATAAATCACATGTTTAGTTTAATAATATAAAATCTTACACATTTGTTATATTCATGTGAAAGAGTTTCTCAGTATGGCAAATAACTAAATTTTATAAAACAGAAAGAAAGATGCCATTTAAGAACTGACTGCCAGCTGTATCTTCATCATTTATAAAAACTGCTGTGCACAGTAAAAAAAATTAAAGTTATCATACTAATAGTATGTCATACATACATTTTAAATAAGCAGAAACACTTATTTGGACAATTTTGTACAAGGAGGACTGGAAAATACCTTCTTGTTCTTAGAGCTTTTAATATAACTGGAGAACAGGAAACACCATCAATTATCAAACAATTTTAAATATTTCAAAATAGAAGTTCCAAAATGATCAATTGAAATGGATATAAAAACACTGCTCAAAAAAATAAAGGGAACACTCAACACATCCTAGATCTGAATGAATGAAATATTCTCATTGAATACTTTGTTCTGTATAAAGTTAAATGTGCTGACAAAAAAATCACACAAAAATCATCAATGGAAATCAAATTTATTAATCAATTATTAATATACATCATAAAGAATGTAATTTAATAAAGCTCATATAAAGATTATATTTCATAGGACAGTACAAATACAGTGCCATGCAAAATTTCTGACACTGTAAATACCTAAGCATGTAAAAGATGACCCCGAGTTCCAAAAGGCATAAAGTTAAAGACAACACAAGATGAGTTTTTTATTTCTAACTTTTAGAGTTTTAAAACAATAAAAAGGAAAAGGGTCAGAAGCAAAAGTTTTGGCACCATGCATGTTTAGTGTTTAATAACACCATCTTTGGAAGTATCTCAGCTTGTAAACCATATTTGTAGCCAGCTAAGTGTCGTTAAGTACTTATTTGTGGGATTTTCACTCATTCTTTCTTGCAGAAGCCTTTTAGTCCTGTGAGGTTCCTGGACTATCTTAAATGCTGTGCTCTTTTGGGGTCTATTCATAAATTTTCCATGACTTTTAGGTTGGGGGACTATAAAACCCATGGCTAAACTTTCAGCTTGTGCCTCTTGAGAGGTAGTCCATTGTGGATTTTAAGCTGTATTTAGGATCATTGTCCTAAATTGTTAGGATCAAAATCAAACCGAAATCAAAATTAAAGCGGAAAAACACTACAGGCTGATCCAACTTTGATATAATGTCCTTAAAACAAGTCAAAATGAGGCTCAGTATTGTGTGTGGCCTCCACGTGCCTGTATGACCTCCCTACAATGCCTGGGCATGCTCCTGATGAGGTGGCGGATGGTCTCCTGAGGGATCTCCTACCAGACCTGGACTCCGCCAACTCCTGGACAGTCTGTGGTGCAACGTGGCGTTGGTGGATGGAGCAAGACACGATGTCGCAGATGTACTCAATCGGATTCAGGTCTGCGGAATGGGCGGGCCAGTCCATAGCTTCAATGTCTTCATCTTGCAGGAACTGCTGACACGCTCCAGCCACATGAGGTCTAGAATTGTCCTGCATTAGGAGAAACCCAGGGCCAACCGCACCAGCATATGGTCTCACAAGGGGTCTGAGGATCTCATCTTGGTACCTAATGGCAGTCAGGCTACCTCTGGTGAGCACATTGAGGGCTGTGCGGCCCTCCAAAGAAATGTCACCCAACACCATTACTGACCCACTGCCAAACTCAAACGTCATGCTGAAGGATGTTGCCGGCAGCAGAACGCTCTCAACGGCGTCTCCAGACTTTGTCACGTCTGTCACATGTGCTCAGTGTGAACCTGCTTTCATCTGTGAAGAGCACAGGGCGCCAGTGGCGAATTTGCCAATCCTGGTGTTCTCTGGCAAATGCCAAGCTTCCTGCACGGTGTTGGGCTGTGAGCACAACCCCCATCTGTGGACGTCGGGCCCTCATACCGTCCTCATGGAGTCGGTTTCTAACCGTATGTGCAGACACATGCACATTTGTGGCCTGCTGGAGGTCATTTTGCAGGGCTCTGGCAGTGCTCCTCCTGTTCCTCCCTGCACAAAGACGGAGGTAGCAGTCCTGCTGCTGGGTTGTTGCCCTCCTACGGCCTCCACGTCTGATGTACTGGTCCTGTCTCTTGGTAGCGCCTCCAGCCTCTGGACACTACGCTGACAGACACAGCAAACCTTCTTGCCCCAGCTCGCATTGATGTGCCATCCTGGATGAACTGCACTACCTGAGCCACTTGTGTGGGTTGTAGACTCTGTCTCATGCTACCACGAGTGTGAAAGCACCTCCGATATTCAAAAGTGACCAAAACATCAGCCAGAAAGCAGAAAGGTACTGAGAAGTGGTCTGTGGTCCCCACCTGCAGAACCACTCCTTTATTGAGTGTGTCTTGCTAATCGCCAATAATTTCCACCTGTTGTCTATTCCATTTGCACGACAGCAGTGAAATTGATTGTGAATCAGTGTTGCTTCCTAAGTGGACAGTTTGATTTCACAGAAGTTTGATGTACTTGGAGTTATATTGTGTTGTTTAAGTGTTCCCTTTATTTTTTTGAGCAGTGTACATATATAGGCACAGCCATAATAGTGTGTTTGTGTGTGTGTGTGTGTGTGTGTGTGTTTAGAGTGGAACATGGAGGTGAAAACAGAATCGAACCAGGACTGAAGAAATGTAAGTACACACACACACACACACACACACACACACACACACACACACACACACATACTTGTTTCTGTGAAAATCATGACATAATCCTACAACACTGGAACTCCTTTCTGAGAGATCTAGAGGTGAAAACAGGTCTGTGTTACAGAAAGTTCATATATTAAGTTCATCAGCTGATATTTTATTATCTACCGTCTTTAAGACGTCTGAACTTTCACAGTCTATTCAGGACATTTCCCAGTTTAAAGATCAGGAGATAAAAACACAGGATTCTCCTGTTCAGACCACACGGTAAGGACATGATAAACCTCACCACACACACCGTTCTGACTGTTAAATCAAGGACAGGAACAGAAAAACTCCAGGACTTAAATAATAATCAGGTGTATGAATGATGCGCCGTGACGCTGCGTAACAAGGCGTTATAGAGAGTGAATAAGGAATTTATCAGGTCTCTGAAAGTTTCACTTTAATCAGTGAATTACTCTGATGTTAAGATATTCTTAATCAGATTCATTTTAAATTAATTACCTTTCTTTATGATGAGACTCATGATCCCTTAGATCAAAAGTCTTTCAACAGACTTTAAACAGGCTTTAAACAGATTTTAAACAGGCTTTAAACAGGCTTTTAACAGGCTTTTAACAGGCTTTTAACAGACTTTAAATGGGCTTTAAACAGAGTTTAAACAGGCTTTAAACAGGCTTTAAACAGGCTTTTAACAGACTTTAAACGGGCTTTAAACAGACTTTAAACAGACTTTAAACAGGCTTTTAACAGACTTTAAACAGGCTTTTCAGCAGGCTTTAAACAGGCTTTTAAACAGGCTTCAAACAGGCTTTAAACAGGCTTTTAACAGACTTTAAACAGGCTTTAAAAGACTAAAGTCTGACAGCCTCTCACAACTCAAGACAATCACAGAGCTTTCAGTCACTGACTATGATGATGTAAAGACTGGGGATCTTGCAGGGTCACTATTTGTAAAACTGCAACTAGAGCTTTGAGAGTATTTCCCATCATGCACCTGGTGGAAGTTTACTAGCAGAGAAACCATTTTTTCTTCTGCACTCTGTAGTGGTACAAATGGAAAGATACATTGACTGGGCATGTAAAGATCTGAGGCTCAGAGCAGTTCAGTGTAGAGCTGTATATTCTGGCAGATCATCACCCAGAATTTTATTCATTTACCTGTAAAACATTGATGCTTCTTCAGTAAAGCTGTTCTTAAAGTCGTCTGCACATTTCCTTACATCACTGTTCACTCAGTGAACTTGAAAAAGTAAAAGACCCAGGTGAGAAAGAGACTGAATTAAGACGGCTCCTGACCACCTCACACTAAACGATCGAGATGACGTGAGTGCTGGTGGGATGTAACAGTTAATAAAAACACTGTTAACCACAGAGAAGGAAATCACAATAATAATGAAATAAAAATAATAAACAGACATCAACTGAAATTAATGTAGGACTGTATGATTACTCATTAGGTGACAGCACTGGACTGTATGATTACTTATTAGGGGACAGGGCTGGACTGGATGCTTATTTATTAGGTGACAGGGCTGGACTGTATGATTACTTATTAGGTGACAGCACTGGACTGTATGCTTACTTATTAGGTGACAGCGCTGGACTGTATGATTACTTATTAGGTGACAGTCCTGGTGTTATTTTTTAAAAACCTATGTTACACAAAATATTACAGTGCATAAAAGAATAGACTTGTATTTTTGTTATTTATAACAAAATAACACAGAGAGGGTCCTCTCTGCACATTTCCTTACATCACTGTTCTTAGATAACTGCTTAGATAATGGATGGATGGATGGATGGATGGATGGACAGTTCTTAGGAGCAGGTATTATTTGGATGGTGGGTCAGTGACACTGACAGGGTGGTGGTGTTATTATTGTTGTGTTGGTGCGAGTGGTTCAAAACAGCTGTGCTGCTGGAGTTTTTAAACACTGTGTCCCCTCAGTGTCCACTCTATTAGACACTCCTACCTTGTCTGTCCACCTTGTAGATGTAAAGTCAGAGACGACAGCTCATCTGCTGCTGCAGTTTGTGTTAGTCATCCTCTAGTCCTTCATCAGTGGTTACAGGACACTGCCCACAGGACTCTGTTGGCTGGATATTTTTGGTTGGTGGACTATTCTCAGTCCAGCAGTGACACTGAGGTGTTAAAACGCTCCAGCAGTACTGCTGTGTCTGATCCACTCGCACCAGCACAACACTAACACACCCCCACCACTTCAGTTTTACTGCAGTGTTGAGAAGGATCCACCACCAAATTAGTACCTGCCCTGTGAGGGTCCATGGGGTCCTGACCACTGAAGAACAGGGTAACAAAGTATCAGAGAAGCAGATGGACTACAGTCTGTAACTGTAGAGCTACAGAGTGAAACTATACGGTCAGTGGAGCTGATAAAATGGACAGAGTGTAGAAACAAGTAAGTGGGCTTACTGAAGTGGCTGGTGTGTGAATGTCTACAGTGATTATTTTGTAAAGCCAATTTATTTTTGAAGGTTAATGTGCTCCTTTGGCTTTGAACACGTATTTTCAGAAGAGGGAAGAACACAGGGTGACATACAAGAGTGGAGGGAGGTGCACACAGGTGGATTATATCCTTAGCAGGAGATGCCACCTAAAGGAGATTGGAGATTGTAAAGTGGTACCAGGGGAAATTGTAGCAAGGCAGCATAGGGTGGCTGTCTGTAGAATGAGATTAGAAACAAAGAAGAGGAAGAGAATGAAGACAGAGCCAAAGATTAGATGGTGGAAGCTGAAGGAGGAGGATGGTTGCAGGCAGTTCAGGGAAAAATTGCAACAGGACGTTGGGGGCAGTGAGGAGCTACCTGAAGACTGGGAAAATACAAATGGTTTCAAGGTGAAGGTAGGGTTACATCAGGGATCAGCTTTGAGCCCCTTCTTGTTTGCAATGGTGATGGAAAGGTTGACAGATGAGGTCAGGCAGGGGGCTCCATGGACCATGATGTTTGCAGATGACATTGTAATCTGTGGTGAGAGTAGAGAGCAGGTGGAAGAGAATATGGAGAGGTGGAGGTTTGCACTGGAGAGGAGAGGAATGAAGGTCAGTAGAGACAAGAGGGAATACGCGTGTGTGAATGAGAGAGAAGCAGGTGGAAAGGTGAAGATGCAAGGAGTAGAGGTCGTAAAGGTGGATGACTTCAAATATCTTGGGTCAACCATCCAGAGCAATGGACAGTGTAGAAAAGAGGTGAAGAAGAGGGTGCAGGCAGGATGGCGTGGGTGGAGACGGGTGTCAGGGCTGATGTGTGACAGGGAAGCAGCAAGAGTGAAAGGGAAGGTTTACAAGACAGTAGTGCGTCCTGCTATGATGTATGGTTTGGAGACTGTGGCTCTGAATAAAAGACAGGAGGCTGAGCTGGAGGTGGCGGAGATGAAGATGATGAGATTTTTGTTGGGAGTGACAAGGCTGGACAAGATTAGAAATGAGCAGATCAGAGGGACAGTGAAGGTGGAGCAGTTTGGAGATAAAGCCAGAGAGGCTAGGTTGCGATGGTTTGGACATGTGTTGAGGAGGAATAGTGGATATATTGGGCAAAGAATGTTGGAGATGGAGCTGCCGGGTAGGAGAAGAGGTAGCCCTCAGAGAAGGTTTATGGATGTAGTGAAGGTGGACATGGAGATGGTTGGTGTGAAAGTAGAGGAGGCTATGGATAGGGCAAGAAGGAGGCAGATGATTCGCTGTAGCGACCCCTAAAGGGAGCAGCTGAAAGATGAAGAAGAAGAAGAAGAATGTGCTCCTTTGGCTTCTAAAGTTTCTCTTCTACTACTTAAATGTTTAGCCTGTTAGCACAAGCACTGCAAAGGCTACCAGGAGACTCCATGGCCTGCACAGCATTAACTCAGGAGCTAAAATAACCAATCCTAAGAATGATCACCTGCTCAGTACACAGTAACTTCCATAATGTGCTGGAATACGCAGCTCAGTGAGTTAAAGTATCAGCCTAACTGTATATATATGTTTCTAAAACAACACGACATTCAGATGTTTGCATAAGACCTTTATGCTCCATTTCTGTAGCTCCTGTAAGAGTTAGTGCTAATGTTATGAAGCTACAGCTGTAAAGAAAATCTTAAAATACTCTATAAATTCTAGAAACTGTTGTGTGGCTAAACATTTCCATTAAACTTAATCATATCATATAAACATATCACTTCATTTGTAACACTGAAGATGACGTTCAGGACTTAAAGCTCAAAAACACCTCTGACAGTAATTTGAGGATAAAAACCTTTATTTTACAAACCTGAGTCGCACGTCATCTCCTCACCTGGTTGACTGTCCTGACCCACAAACACAGGTGTGGTGAATCATCTACACATATTCATTCCTTTGTTTGGTCATCACTGACCAGTCCTCCTAAAGACCCATCCTGCTTTGCAGCATCAATTCTAGACCCCATTAAAGCAAACAGAAAGAGAAAGAAGCCAGAATAAGAGTTTCTCATGGTCAGTCTGGTGGTAAAGTGTGTTCAGCTCCAGGTGAAAACAGCCAAACCGTTCCTCCTGGTTGGATGAGTGACTAGAGAGAAGACATCCTTGCTACTGATTGGTCAGCTGTGATGACATATGGTGATCTTAAACGTGCGGACTGATAATGTGGAGCTTATTGTTCAGACTAGAGGAGAAATTTTCAGTCCCAGTGCTTCACAGATGTAATAAAACATGAGCTTGAGGGAGTTTAAGAGGCTGAACGCTCCTTTATACAGCAGAATAACATCTACACAGCTTAGGAGCCGAGACAGGTTTGGTGTCTGAACTCTGCTTTTAGTTTTAGTATTAGAGCTACAAAGCTAATGTAGCTAACAGGTTAAATTAGCCTCGCAGCTCCAGTGCTAAAGCTAAAGAAGCAAACTTCAGACACCAAACAGGTTTTGGCTTTTGAGGCTTGTGAGGGGGAACTGGATGAATGTGATTTTTCAGTGAACTGTTTCTTTAGTTTCTCAACATTTTAAAGTAAAACAGAGTAAAACACTTTACGGCTGTAAAAACAGGACGATCAGTACTGACAGTCTCACAGTCCCAACTGTGTTTGCATGTGTAGTCACAGCATTTAGCAGCTTGTCTGTTTTCATCACCCAACTGAGACCAGGACCACATTGCTGCGCTGAGTCAGACTGTATTCTGACTGTCTAACAGTTGATGAAACAAATGATGTTTTTACTGGAGCCCCTGCCAGTGAAGACCTTCCAGGCCGTTTAACATCATATAGATTCTAACTCCAGTCATACAGTCCTAATTTAACTGTGTGAATAGTGTCTGATGAATATGGAAAACATGCCGCTGTTCACTGCCATAACACTATTTAAGCCCATTTGGATACAGATACCCTTCTGAAAACAGGAATTCTGTCTCCACTTCCTCTTGTTTAGTCTGGATGTTGTGATGTGCTGCAGGGCATCACTGATCGGGGTGAATCTCCGCCGCATCATCAAACTGCATGAACATGTTGTTGGTTATTCATCTGCTTAGTCAGCAACAGTCAAATGAATAATTTCAGTCTTCCACACTTCAGCATGTGTCTATTAAGGTAACGTTAGGCAGGATAACGGGTAACTGGGACATTATTTTCCGAAACTCCAATAGGGTTTTTATTTAAATGTAAATAAAAAGCTGCGGCCATTTCTAAAGTAATGTTGATGGATGTGCTTTAAGAGCCAGTAAACTGTTCTGTTGAGATCAGAACATTTTTAAAGTCTTAGGCTACAACCACATCACCTGGTGTGACATCACACATATTCCTAACCTGGAAAGCTCTGTAGAGTTTCAGGTATTCCTTAAGAGAACAGCCCTGATCCAGCTCATTAGCTGATTATGGAGCCCTTCATTAGCTGTATCAGGTGCTCTGGGGAGCTGGATTAAGAGATACAGCCTTCTACAAATGAACCTCTGCACGGTCGTGTTTACAGCATCACTCCTTCCTGCCGTGCTGCTTGTCTGGTTGCTGCCGTTTCCGTTAGCCAGCTGCACCAGACTCAACAGCAGCAACGTATTTATTCCCTTTATACCTAAATATGGAGACAAACAACAGATCATCATTTACACTAGAGAAACACAAAGAACACGAGAACAATCAGCTGATGGCGGCTTCTTGTCCAGATGTTCCACTCCACCTTAAATGATGCACATTTACACAGGCGTCAGAATGTAACTGTGTCGTTTAAGGTGGAACGGAAAATTTGAAGGAGAAGCTGGTGAAGAAGAACCCAACTTCAGCTTCATGTTTGCACTATTACACATTCACAGACTGCCACAGAATATAAACTACAGCCAGCTATTATTGAGCGAACTACTATTTGTAGATTAATCATTTTGTAAAGAGTCCAAAAAGTAAAGTAAGCTAGCTAGCATGGTCTTTAAGGGTATTAGCATTTATGCTAACCTCTACAGATGTTTATTACTCATATTTTGACTTTGGCCCAATCAGAAATATACAGTTACACTTATATGTGGCAGCCCGTTATGGTGCACCAGACTACACCACCCCTGGTTTATACCGTTAGACCCATAGATATTTGGACAGTGACACAGTCTTCATGATTTGGGCTCTGCATGCCACCACATTGGAATTGAAATGAAACAAGAAGCAACTGAAGTTTAGACTTTTAGGTTTAATTAAAGGGGTTGCACAAAAATATCCTATGAAATGTTTAGGAATTGCAGCCATTTTTCTGCAAAGCCCCTGAAATGAGGCTCAAAAATAATTGGACAAATTAACTTTACCATAAATAAAATGTTCATTTTTAATACTTTGTTGAGAATTCTTTGCAGGCAATGACTGCCTGAATTCTGCAACCAGTGGACATCACCAAATGCTGGGTGTCCTTTGTGATGCTTTGTCAGGCCTTTACTGCAGCCGACTTCAGTTGTTGCTTGTTTGTGTGTCTTTCTGCCTTAAGTTTTGTCTTAAGCAAGTGAAATACATGGTCGAACGGGTTGAGATCTGGTGATTGACTCAGCCATTGCAAAATATTCCACTTCTTCGCTTTAAAAAACTTCTGGGTTGCTTTCACAGTAAGTTTTGGCTCATTGTCCATCTGTACTGCGAAGCGACGTCTAATCAAACTTGCTGCATTTGGTTAAGTCTGAACAGAAAGTTTATACCTGTACAAATCAGAATTCATCCAGCTGCTTCTGTCTTCTGACACATCATCAGTAAACACTGGTGACCCAGTGCCATTGGAAGCCGTGCATGCTCATGCCATCACACTGCCTCCACCATGTTTTACAGACGATGTGGTGTGCTTTGGATCATGAGCCGTTCCAAGCCTTCTCCATACTTTCTTCTTCCCATCATTCTGGTACAGGTTGATCTTAGTTTCATCTGTCCAAAGAATGCTGTTCCAGAAGTTCCAGGTTTCTTTAGACGTTTTCCGGTAAAGTCTAACCTGGCCTTTCTATTTTTGAGGCTGATTAATGGTTTGCACCTTGTGGTGAACCATCTGTATTTGCTCTCATGAAGTCTTTTTGTGAAATGTTTTTCTTCACCATGGAAAGGATTCTGCAATCATCCACCTCTGTTGTCTTCCATGGACGTCCAGGCCTTTTTGAATTCCCGAGCTCACCAGTATCAAACTGTTGATTTGGCCACTCCTAACATTTCTGCTATCTCTCTGATGGATTTGTTCTTTTTTGAGCCTAATGAAGCTCTTCTTTACTTCCATTGAGATCTCCTTTGACTGCATGTTGTGGGTTCACAGCAACAGCTTCCAAATGCAAATGCCTGGAATCAACTCCAGACCTTTTACTTGCCTAAGTGAGGATGGATTAATGAAGTAACAGCCCATGCAGCCCACAAAATAGCTTTTGAGATAATTGTCCAATTACCTTTGGACCCTGAAAAAGAGGCAGCTACATATTAAAAAGCTGTAATTCCTAAACCCTTCCTCCAGTTAGGATGTGAATACCCTCAAATTAAAACTGAGCGTCTGTACTTTAAGCTTATGTTGATTATCCAACTGTATCTTGAATATGTTTTGGTAAACGGCTAAAATACCAAAACTTGTCACTGTGCAAATATTTCTGGGCTTAACTACTTAGAGTAAAGGGGGACGATGACGGAAGATCATTTTCTCAGTGACGCGTGAATCGATTCAACGAAAAAGAAAAAGGAAAAAAACACCAATCCAGCAACACCTGCTAATCACTCCAAGCTCACTGCACTGCAGACTTCTACCATTCAAGTGAACACTGCAGTCCATCCCCAAACATTCCTCCCAAACTCCCTGGACTAGACTTAACCCCACGCAGACTGGACTATAACTAAAGGAAAAATAATAGTAGTAAAAACTAGAAATGTGCCTTTCCTGAAGGAAACGCAGGATAGTTGCACAGCGGATACTATGGAAGTCGATACAAGGAACGAGGGATGAAAAAAATACATATGAAAGAGTGCGGATGGCTGTTAGTTAAAGTCATGCATGGAACGGTTTATAGCGTTGCAACCAAAGTATTTCAAACTACAACAGGTGACCTGTTTTTTTGATGCCTGTTTACTTGGAGCTTGGATCAGACTTTTGGCTGTACATGCAAATTAATCATTACAATAAATTTAGGATTATTTGTTTGTGGAGTGATTTAATTCTTAATCCCACTACTTTTGGAAAAAAAATGACATGTACGCAACTATAATAATAATATAAATCGGATAAGTTTAGTTGTGCATTGCTTTAGTAACAATGCACACACTCTGGCCAGTGGCTCACAACACACTAAATTTAATTTAAATCTCAATTTAAACTCATAAAAAACTGAATAATTAAAGTGCTAAGAGAACAGCAGCTGGCCCAGGGTGTACGCTGTAGTCAGTCTGGGGTACTAAGGCCAGCGCTGTAAACTGGACGCTACAGTTGGTGCTGACTTTGCTGATTTTCCAGGCTACTTGGATCAACATAGTCGAGACTGAACCTGCAGTTCCAACAACACGGAACACTGGCACCAAGACACCCATCGACTTAGCCTAGCAGCAATGAACCAAAACCTGCCACCAGGACCCCAAGGTGTTTGTATATATGCCTGCTCCCATCCTAATTACTGACGTAGTCCACATAGAAAAACACAAACAGAAGGTGCTCCACTACACAGGGTCCATATACAGTATATCAACACCACTGGCTGACCACAAATGACGGTGACCAGAAACGAGACTAACTAAATGAACTGTATGATAAAAATCACTGGTTAGATATTTTAATTAGCTGGTCTTAACTGCCTGTTTTTAGCAGCTAACTCAACATTACTGGTCTGTTACAGCAAAATATATTTGGGCAAATCACAAATCTAGAATTATTACAGTTCAAATGGTTTAATTAGATTAATTTAGTAAGATTATTCCTGCTGTTCTCTGCTGCTCCGGGTGGTCTTATCTGAGCTTTTAGCCTGAAGGGTCTGGAAAATAGAGCAGTGTAGCTCACAGATCGCTGGAACCAGTTAGAAGATCCAGTGCATTAACAGGTAGTTTATCAGGGGAGAAAAAAGGGATAAAAAAACAGGAATTGTGGAAAAATACATCAGATTCCACAAATAAATAAATACAGAGTGCAGATTCTGCATTAATTAGAAATGAAACTCATTAAGACCTCATGTTTAATTTAATAACGATAAAGGAGGCTATTATCATGTGTGTGAACTCCAAATTGGCTGTGTCCCAATATGAATAAGCCCCATGAGTGAATCCGTCAGCAGCTGATCTACAGTCCGGCTGGTTTCTATGGAGCATCAACATGGATCATTTCAGCTGACAGACACTGCACTGGACGTTTAGCTCCAACACGATTCACTTTAATTAGGATGTTTTAAAGGCGACATTAAAATGGAGACGACTACAAATGAACGGATTTTAACAGATCATCTTGGTACGTGATGGATCGACTGAGGTATTTGATTGATTATTGATTATTTCATTTATTTTTATCGGTCAGCGCTGCTGATGGAATTGAATTAATCCATGCAGTGGTGCAACATCTGCATTTTACATTATTTGAATCTCCAGTTACTCTTTTGTCTCACAGTGCTGTGAAAAAGTATTTGCCCCTCACTCCACTTCTGTTTTTGTTAATTTGTCTCATTTAAATGTTTCAGATAGTCCAACTAGTTTTAATAAAGATGAAGACACACAAGTAAACACAAAATGCAGCTGTGATGTTCAAATGGGAGCTCCTCAGCCTGCAGGTTGGGGTTTAGATCATCCTGTCAGTCAATATTTATCCCATCTTTCTCCTGTTAGTGCTGAAAACCTACTCAGATGAGGGCTGGTGGGACATTTACACATATATCTTTGTGATATTGACTCCTGTGTGAAAGAGGCTCTTTGCCACACCCCCCACCAAACTGTCATCATAATGGCTTTGGGGTGTATTTAAGGAATACTGCACATAATCTCACAAGCCAGTCTTGACACATTTCTGCATTACTGTCAACACCAGGTTCCTCCTCAGAATCTCTACAGTCACACAAATCTGTTAATGTAATGTTAAAACATGTTTCTTTCAAGCCTTGAGCCAGTTAAGCACGGCAACAGGCTACTGGTCAATTTACTGCTTTATCATCATCATCGTCAGTCACCCTGGACACACAGTAAAATCCACCTTCTACATCACCAGAACTCCAGTTTTCAGTTGTTTGATATGATTACAGAGTTGATTTCTATAGAGACAGTGAGACCATCACCATACAGAAAGACTGAGCTCCATCAATATATATTAAGAATCCTTCCATAATCTCACTGCAGCTCCCTGAATAGACCTTATAAACAAATAACACTTCAGTGACACACAGAGCAGCGTAAGCGCAATAGACACATATTACTGGATATCCTACTGTAAGTCTTAATCCATTGGTAGAGTCTAAAACTGGTTTAAAGGTAGTTCTTAGGTACTGATGAACATGTTAGACCTTTCCCAGTCTCTCATTAAGCCCTCACACAACAAACACTGCTCTTAATAAAGTCGTGAGTTTGTCCTACTAACATTTTAATGTAAATCACTCATAATAAAGTAACAGTGAATAATAAATAATGTTAAAGTAATAGTGAATAATAAATAACGATAAAGTAACAGTGAATAATCAGACTGCGCCGTCGGCCGCCGGCCACCAGCAGAGGGCAACAACAGCGAGGCGCCACAAGCACAGGTAACTCCGATTCCCACAACCCCTCAGGCTGATTAGGCCCAACCTGGTACACCTGTGGACTCCTCTACTTAAGGCCGTGGCAAACAGCCACCCTTTGTCCCACCTTTGTAGAGGGGTGACCAGAATGGTACTTAGCCCAGGTGAGTGTTTAAACAAAAAGAAAGAGGGCTGGAAAAACAAGAGAAACTGCCCCAAAACTACTTAAAAGCCCAAAAAGGTTTCAATAAGAAACAGCTCCAAACCATAAAAAGTGTTTGTTCCTCAAAGATCAAAGAAGTGAAACCTAAAGCTGATCTTCCTCTCATAATTACAGAGGAAGTGGTTTTAGTTTTCAGATTATCTTTTATTTTACTTTTCTATCTCTGCCTTTGTTTGAGCTGCTTTCAATGTAGACAGTGTCCTGAAGTTCAGTCGCTACAAATCAAACCCTGTTCTTATAAAGCAGCATTAAGTCAGGTATAGAAAACATCCCCCTCACAACACAGTAGGAACCGACACTGAGTTTTATCTACTGTCACAATAATTACTGAGTCTGTCTACAGAAAAACTCTGAATACGTCACTCAAACACAAACTCCTCACCCACTGATCATATGTAGGTCATGCAGAGCACAGATACAGGTGTTCTTTACCATTTACTACAATTTATTAATTATTTTTTAATTGGGATCTGGACCGTCGTGGACCAAGTGCCCAGTGAAAGAAAAGAACAGAATCTTTATTAATCTACTTTATAAAATCTGAGAGCTCAGTTTCCCCACAGTGTTTGAAATCTCGCTCCTCAAGAGTCTGAATCTCCTCCTGTGATCTGCGTCCTTCATACTCCAGAATAAAACTTCCTTTCTCCATATTTACTTTTGTAAATACACCGCAGCCTAAAAGACGTCAGAGAAAAAGATAAATGAAATGAAAATAAGGCGACGTTTTCTCAAACAGATTCTCTGAACATTTATTCTTAGTGCAACAGTGACGGTGCTGAACTCCTATGAAGCCTCTGAGTTAAGCTGCTCCACCTCAGTGGTGTTTATCTGATCAAACCAATTCATTTATTATTATTAGTTACAGACGGAATGAAGCTGGTGTTCATATTAAAATCTACAAGGTGTGTAAAACGTCACACAATTAAAAGAACCAAACACTGTTTTAATGCCACCGTTGATTTTTGTAGTATAAATGTTACCGAATGTAATTAAAACATCACTTTATTAAAACGTCAGTCTAGACCTTACATATAGATCATGAACAGGTGTTACTGTAAACGCTGCCCTGGTCAATGTTTTAAATCTGCAGAGCACCTTTAGGCCTTCAGCTGTTCAGCTCAGCTTTATTTACTTGTAGTGTGAGTGATCTAGTCTTAGTCCAGCTCTGCTAACTGTGGAAACATCACACCAGCGTTTATTATGAGCCTGTCCTCACACATTACACTGACCGGACACTTCATTAAGTCCACCTGCTCATTTCTACACTCACTGTCCACTTTATCAGCTCCACTGACCACATAGTTTCTCTCTGTAGTTCTACAGTTACAGACTGTAGTCCATCTGTTCCTCTGATTCTTTGTTACCCTGAGTGCAGAAAGTAAAAGGTGGAATGAATGAAGTGGCTGCCCAGTGTCCAGCTAAATGAGAGATAATATCATTCATACTGAAAACCTTTCCACTGTAATGAAACTCAGACATGACCTCTTTCAGGGCATTAGGACACGTTTTCTGTCTCCTTTTCAGGTTCATGTTTAGTTCTTAGTTTCCTCTGTGATCCAGAAGAAAACCTCCCTTATCAGAATGGACACGGCTGAATACGCCACAGCCTACGAGAGAAAACCGAGAACCTGCTGACCAGATCGGACCACATCAATAAACACAGCCAATTAAATATGAATATTAAACGACCTTTTTCTGGATTTCTATATTTCAGCCATATTCAGACAAACACCATAAACCATTCAAATCAGCTGAGAGGTCCTTAGAAAACTACACAAACCAACACCCGTGCTCTTACACTCTCTCTCTCTCTCTCTCTCTCTCTCTCTCTCTCTCTCTCTAATGTCTTTTCCTGTGTGCAGATTCCTGTGAGTTCACTCTGGATCCAAACACAGCGCACAGAGATCTCGCTCTGACTGACCGGAACAGAAAGGTGGAGCGTGTGGGAAAATATCACTCGTATCCTGATCATCCAGAGAGATTTGATGAGTGGTATCAGGTTCTGTGTAGAGAGAGTCTGACTGGACGCTGTTACTGGGAGGCTGAGAGGAGCGGGACGGTTGAAATAGCAGTAACATATAAATCAATCAGGAGGAAAGGAGACAGTGCGGACTGTGGGTTTGGACTGAATGAAAAGTCCTGGAGTCTGATCTGCTCTGATAACAGATACTCTGTCTGTCACAATAATAATGAGACTGAACTCTCCACTCGACCGTCCAGTAAGAGAGTAGGAGTGTATGTGGACTGTCCGGCCGGCTCTCTGTCCTTCTACAGCGTCTCTGATGATCAAACACTGACGCACCTTCACACGTTCAGCACCACATTCACTGAACCGCTCTGTGCTGGGTTTTTAGTCTGGAACGACTCCTCAGTGTGTTTAAAATAAAATCTCCTCCTGAGTGAAACACAAACCATAAAAATATGTTTGTGTGGTTTTATGTGTAAAACAGTAAAAATCATTTTTACATCATTTTTATCTTCATTCTTTATGTTGTTGTTGTTGTTGTTAGTAATGGTGGTAGTAGTAGTTTAATATTGCCGCTTCCTAATGTGCTGGGATTGTATTCATGGTCTCTGCCTTTGGTTCCCCCTTCCCCTTCCAGGTCACTGCTCTGCTCTGAGGTGTGTGTGTGTGTGTGTGTGTGTGTGTGTGTGTGTGTGTGTGTGTCTCTCTCTTTCTCTGTCTATATCTATCAAGTTTGATTTTAAATTTGATTTTGATTAAATAAACTTTTGTTTGGGAAATCTTAGTCTTACTGTTCCTTTGTGGTGCCCACGAACCTGTGTCCTTCACTTAAAATTCTCTGGGTGCAATTCCCAGAGTGGCGTAGTTGGCTACACTAGTCTTATTTAATTATTTAATCTTATACAACTTATAGTTCCCCGTCGCCATGTTACATTTATAATGAAACCGTCTGTATTCGTTTCTGTGGCTTTAAGACTGATATATGTAAATGAGCTGTGTTCTGATTTGCTGTGCTGTGCCTCATTTATAAAACAGTTCAGTCTGTTTCTCTGCTTTGCAGATTCAGATGGAGACGATGTTCAGAACCAGTGGAAGATCTTCAATAAAGAACTGATTAAACTCCCAGAATTATGATCATTTAATAAAATAAAGTGCTGATAAAGTCGCGTCTGATTTATTTACAGCTGCACAGACGAAACCGACTGAGCTGAAAGTGAAACTACACACCATCCATCCATTTTCTAAGCCGCTTCTCCGTCAGGGTCGCGGGGGGATGCTGGAGCCTATCCCAGCAGTCTTCGGGCGGAAGGCAGGATACACCCTGGACAGGTCGCCAGTCCATCGCAGGGCAGACAGACAGACACAGACAGTCACTCACACACACTCACCCAGGGGTAATTTAGCATGTCCAATTGGCCTGACTGCATGTTTTTGGACTGTGGGAGGAAACCGGAGAACCCGGAGGAAACCCACGCAGACACGGGGAGAACATGCAAACTCCACACAGAGAGGACCTTGGCCGCCCGGCCGGGGAATCGAACCCAGACCCTCCTTGCTGTGAGGCGACAGCGCTACCCACCACGCCACCGTGCCGCCCTTGAAACTACACACCTTTCAGGGTAAACAGAGGCTAGCAGGTTAGCATGGAGCTAACACGCTACTTCAGAGCTAGCAGGTTAGCATGGAGCTAACACGCTACTTCACAGCTAGCAGGTTAGCATGGAGCTAACGCATTATGACTAGTGAGTTGTTTCACAGCTAGCGGGTTAATATATACACCCTCAACAATTATTGGCACCCCTCTTTAAGATGTGTTAAAAGCCTTAAAATAAATGCAGTTTTTATTTCAGAAAAATCTCTCACTGAAAAATGTAGCCTTTAATTTTTTTTTTTTTTTTTTTTTTTAAGTTCACATGACTTCTCATAAAATCACCTGCTCCACAGTTGTTGCCTGCCCCAAACAGTATCTAGGAAATATGTCTGGACTTCACTAAGCAGTATTGGGACTTCAACTGGGATCGTGTGCATTGGTCAGATGACACCAAGATGGAGCTTTTTGGCAACAAACTCTCTAAGTGGGTCTGGCGTAACACAAAAGATGAGTATGAAAAAAAGCACCTCACACCCACTGTGAAGTATGGGGGAGGATCAGTGATGCTGTGGGCCTGTTTCTCTTCCAAAGGCCTCAGGAACTTTGTTAGGGTGCATGGCGTCATGAACTCTTTGAAATACCAGGACACTGTAAATCATAATCTGGTGGCCTCTGCCTGAAAGTTGAAGATGGGTCATCACTGGGTCTTTCAGCAAGATGATGACCCTAAACATGTGGCCAAATCTACACAAACCTGGTTCACCAGACACAAAATCAAGCTCCTCCCATGGCCATCTCAGTCCCCAGACCTCAACCCAACTGAAAACCTGTGGGGTGAGCTGAAGAGGAGGGTGCATAGGAGAGGACCCAGGACTCTGGATGATTTAGAGAGATTGTGCAAAGGGGAATGTTGGGAGTGCACATGGCACCAGGACACCCTAGGCCGCAGTTCAATGATTGACTTTGTAGTCGTGTCATCGGACTTGCGGCCATGTGTTTTGGACACTCGGGTAAAGAGCGGAGCTGAGCTGTCAACTGATCACCACCTGGTGGTGAGTTGGATCAGGTGGTGGGGGAAGATGCCGGTCAGACCAGGCAAGCCCAAACGCATAGTGAGGGTTTGCTGGGAACGTCTAGCAGAAGAACCTGTCAGATTGATCTTCAACTCACACCTCCGTCAGAACTTTGACCAGATATCGGGGGAGGTGGGGGACATTGACTCAGAATGGGCCATGTTCCGTTCCTCCATTGCTGAAGCGGCTGACTGTAGCTGTGGCCGTAAGGTAGTTGGTGCCTGTCGGGGCGGTAATCCTCGAACCCGGTGGTGGACACCCCAGGTGAGAGATGCCGTCAAGCTGAAGAAGGAGTCCTACCGGGCATGGTTGGCCTGTGGGACACCAGAGGCAGCTGGCAGGTATCGACAGGCCAAGCGATCTGCGGCTTCAGTTGTTGCCAAGGCAAAAACCCGTGTATGGGAGGAGTTTGGTGAGGCCTTGGAAACTGACTTTAAGTCGGCTCCGAAAAAGATTCTGGCAAACCGTCAGACGACTCAGAAGGGGAAAGCAGTGTGCCACTAGCACTGTATATAGTGGAGATGGTGTGCTGCTGACTTCGACTGAAGACGTCATTGGGCGGTGGAAGGAATACTTTGAGGACCTTCTCAATCCCACCGACACGTTCTCCAGTGAGGAGGCTGAGTCTGGGGACATGGGAATAGGCTTGTCCATTACTGAGGCCGAAGTCGCTAAGGTAGTTAAGAAGCTCCTTGGTGGCAAGGCTCCAGGGGTGGATGAGATCCGCCCTGAGTTTCTCAAGGCTCTGGATGTTGTGGGGCTGTCTTGGCTGACACGCCTTTTCAACATTGCGTGGACATCGGGGGCGGTGCCACTGGATTGGCAGACTGGGGTGGTGGTGCCTCTTTTTAAAAAAGGGGACCGGAGGGTGTGTTCCAACTACAGGGGAATCACACTCCTCAGCCTCCCTGGCAAGGTCTATGCAGGGGTACTGGAGAAGAGAGTCCGGCTTATAGTCAAACCTCGGATCCAGGAGGAACAGTGCGGGTTCCGCCCTGGTCGTGGAACACTGGACCAACTCTTCACCCTCTCCAGGATTCTGGAGGGTTCATGGGAGTTTGCCCAACCAGTCCACATGTGCTTTGTGGATCTGGAGAAGGCATTCGACTGTGTTCCCCGGGGTATTCTGTGGGAGGTGCTTCGGGAGTACGGGGTACATGGCTCTTTGCTACGAGCCATTCAGGCCCTGTACAAACAAAGCTGGAGTTTGGTTTGCATAGCTGGCAGTAAGTCAGACTCGTTCCCAGTGAGAGTTGGACTCCGTCAGGGCTGCCCTTTGTCACCGATTCTATTCATAATTTTTATGGATAGAATTTCTATGCGCAGTAAAGGGATGGAGGGTGTCCGGTTTGGTGACCTCAGAGTCACATCACTGCTGTTTGCAGATGATGTGGTCCTATTGGGGACATCAGGCCGCGAACTTCAGCTTTCGCTGGATCGGTTTGCAGCCGAGTGTGAAGCGGCTGGGATGAGAATCAGTACCTCTAAATCCGAGACCATGGTTCTCAGGCGGAAAAGGGTGGAGAGCCCTCTCTGGGTCGGGGATAGGCTCTTGCCTCAAGTGGAGGAGTTCAAGTATCTCGGGGTCTTGTTCACGAGTGATGGTACAAGGGAGCGGGAGATTGACAGGCGGATTGGTGCTGGGTCAGCAGTGATGCGGGCTCTTTACCGGTCTGTTGTGGTAAAGAAAGAGCTGAGCCATAAGGCAAGGCTCTCGATTTACCGGTCGATCTACGCTCCCACCCTCACCTATGGTCATGAGCTTTGGGTAATGACCGAAAGAATAAGATCGAGAATACAAGCGGCCGAAATGAGTTTCCTCCGCAGGGTGTCTGGACTCTCCCTTAGAGATAGGGTGAGAAGTTCAGTCATCCGGGAGGGACTCCCGAGGGAGTAGAGCCGCTGCTTCTTCACGTCGAGAGGAGCCAGCTGAGGTGGTTCGGGCATCTGGTTAGGATGCCTCCTGGACGCCTCCCTCGGGAGGTGTCACAGGCGAGTCCACCTGGGAGGAGACCCCGGGGAAGACCCAGGACACGCTGGCGCGACTATATCGCCCAGCTGGCCTGGGAGCGCCTCGGAATCCCCCTTGGAGAGCTGGTGGAAGTGGCTGGGGAAAGGGAGGTCTGGGCTTCATTGCTTAGGATGCTGCCCCCGCGACCCGAACCCCGGATAAGCGGAAGATAATGGATGGATGGATGGATGGATGGATGGAATGGTGGGAGATCCCTCTCTCTCTGTATTCTCCCATCTTGTGAAGTGTGATAGAAGATTAAGCGCTGTCTTGTTGGCAAAAGGGGGTTGTACAAAGTTTTAACATCAGGGGTGCCAATAATTGTGGCACAGATGATTTCATGTAAAAGAATTATTTCTTAATGTGGGATTTTTTTTCCCACTGAATAAATGCACTCTAATTAAAGGTTGGGTTTTTCTTTTTTTGCATTGTTGTCCTATATTATTTTAAAAAAATATTAGAAGCCTAAGAATATCTTAACGAGGGGTGCCAATAATTATGGAGAGTGCTGTATGTATATGTAAAGTGTGCCACACAACATGCAAAATCAAAATGAACATTTCCATAACATTTTCATAACCATGCTCAGGGTAAGAATCTAATTTTCTGTACAGGTTTCTGTTAACTGAAAAGTTAAATATCCATAACTGATGTTTTTCTGAGGAGTTAAGAGTGCTTGGAGTTTCCAACCTGCAGAGGAAACACAGCGAAGCTGATCCCTCTCCAGACTCTGAAGCATGTTGTAGTACTTTGAGGTAGCGCAGGTCTTGACATCACACCAGAGACGTTCAATGCTAGGAACATGTAAAATAGTTTTAATTAGAATTGAGTCAATGCAGACACTTCCGAGGAATTTAGTTCCGTGATGAACAAAGAGTATTAGCATGTGGAAAGAAACCGCCCTGGCATCTGGTAGTTCTGAGGGGTAGAGGCCATCTAGGCCCAGTATATAGACACTGTATCTACAGGGCCATGAAAAGTATTTGCCCCTTCAGTTTCTATTTTTCATATTTGTCACACATCAGTGTTTCAGATCTTCAAACTACTTTTGATATTAGACACTGGAAAACTAAGTAAACACAAAATGCTGGTTTTAAATTATTTTATTGAAGGAAGAATGCAGGAGTGGTCGGCCTACCAAAGTTTCTCCAAGAGCACATCGATGACTCCTCCAGAAGGTCACAAAAGAACCCAGCCAAATATCTAAAGAGCTGCAGGCCTCTCTTACCTCAGTTAAGGTCAATGTACACGATTCCACAATAAGAGGGACGGGGTGAAAATGACATTGTTGGGACAGTTGCAAGGCGCAAACCACTGCTGACCAAAAAGAGCACAAAGCCTCGTCTCACATTTGACAAAAAACATCTAGGTGACTTTTGGGACAAGATTCTGTGGACTAATTAGTCAAAGGTGGCTCCTTTTGTGAGACATGGGTCCCATTACATCAGACGTAAAGCTAACACTGCATTCCACCACAAGCACTTCATACCAACAGTCAAACCTGGTGGTAGTGTGATGGTCTGGGGCTCCTTTGCCTCTGCCGGACCTGGATAGCTTGTCATAACTGATGGAATCATGAATTCTGCTCTCTATCAGAAAATCCTGAAGGAGAATGTCCGTCTGTCAGTTTGTAACCTAAAGCTCAAGCGCATTTGTTATGCAGCAGGACAATGATCTGAAGCACACATGCAAGTCCGCCTATGAATGGCTCAAAAAACTAATTTGAGATTTTGGAGTGGCCTAGGCAAGTCCTGACCTGAATCCCATCTCAAGACCTTAAACGGTCAGTTCATCCTAAAAAGCTCTCCAATGTAGCCAATTTAAAACAAAAAGAGTTGGCTGAAATTCCACCACAATGATGCAAAAGACTCATCACAAGTTATCGCAAACATTTGATTGCAGCTGTTACTGCCAAGGGCGGCACAACCCGTTATTAAGTTTAGAGGGCAATTACATTTTCACATGATTGATAGTTTTGAATAAATCTTTATCTTCAATAAATGGAACGATCACAAAGCTGCATTCTGTGTTTGCTCACTTTGTCTTTACATTATAGTAAATTAGCTAAATGATCTGAAACATTTAAATGTTACAAATCAGCAAAAACAGAAGAAATCAGGTGAGGGGCAAATACTTTTTCACAGCACTGTATATCTGTTGTATATGTAAGGGTGTCAGTGTTTTAAAATGAGACAAAGCAAGAAAAGTATTTATGATTTTAGTATTTATGATTTTATTTATGATTTATAGGACAGAGCGACTGAGAGCGTGTCACTGCGAGCGACTGAGAGCGTGTCACTGCGGTAAAGTTTGTTGTGCTATTAGCATTTAAATCAACAAGAAGCGTTAAGTGGCTAAATATCATGGCTTCTGCTGGTTGCTTCGTCTGCACAGAGTGTGGCATGTTTAGCTTAACGCCCTTTTCCGCCTCTAGTGATAGCGATAGCGTTTGTACTAATTGCCAGCTAGTTAGCTGTTTGGTGGAGAAGGTGTATTGTGCGTATCCGGGGATTATTAAGGGATAGGCAGCCAGAGGCGGCGTTAGCAACCCCCGGTACCCTAGGGAGAGTTAGCACCCCCTCGACTCCGGCATCAGAGCCCTCACAGCGGGGCGAATGGGTGACGACTCGGCAGTCTAGCCAGAAAGCTAAGGCTAACGCTAACGCTGAGGCCAAAGCTAGCCCACCGGAACACCACGCTCCTCCCATTCGGGTGTCAAACAGGTTTGCCCCGCTCAGTGAAACACCCACTGTGAAGCCTGTTAAAAGCACTCTTGTCATAGGAGACTCGATTGTTCGACACGTGAAGTTAGCTACTCCATTAGGGGTGCCAGCGGTTACAGTTAATTGTTTATTGGGAGCCAAAGCGCCGGACATTATTGGCAACCTTAGATTAGCTGATAAGAGATATTCGAGGATAGTTATTCATGTAGGGGCCAATGATATCCGTCTGCGGCAGTCAGAGATAACTAAGGCTAATATTAGAGAGGTGATTAAACAGGCCCAGACGATGTCCGATGCCGTAATCTGCTCTGGCCCCATCCCAATGCGGCGCGGCGCAGAGGCCTACAGCAGGCTTACGGCGTTAAACTGCTGGATGTCCAAGTGGTGTTCCAAAAATCAAGTGGGCTTTGTAGATAATTGGTTACGATTTGAGGGCAAGCCTGGTCTTATAGGTAGGGATGGTGTCCACCCCACGCGGGAGGGTGCTGCCTTACTTTCGTGCAGCATAGCACATAGTCTTTTAGTTAGTCGGCAGAGTAGTGTAAACCGCTGCTGACAGTCCAGAGCCGGGACCAGGCCGCAGACAGACAGGCTAAACCGACCATCTGCGATCCGCCTTGAGGCGTCACCCAAGATTAACCTTATTGAGACTGTGTCTTTACCCCGAATTAAAACTAAATTTAATCACAGAAAAACTCAATCAGTCCGCTTAAATAACCTTATCAACATATATCCATGTCCTGATGATAGCACTAACACATTAGATCTAAAACTTGGACTACTTCATATAAGATCATTAAACTCTAAAGCAGTCGTCGTAAATGAAATTATAAGCGATCATAAATTTGACTTTTTTTGTCTTACTGAAACGTGGGTTAGACCAGATGAATATTTAGCTTTAAATGAAGCCACGCCTGTAGGCTATAATTATGCACATAGGCCAAGACTATCAGGCAAGGGAGGTGGAGTCTGTATAATATACCAAAATACTCTCGATATTAGTCAGAAACAATATGACACTTTCACTTCCTTTGAGGCCCTCTCTATTCACGTCACAAATCCGGTCACAAAAAAGGCGTTCTCATTATTTAACATTTACAGACCACCAGGGCCATACTCTGAATTTATAAAAGAATTTAGTGACTTCGCTGCAAACCTGGCTGTGTGCAACGATAAAGTAATAATTGTAGGAGACTTTAATATTCACTTTGAGAAGGTAGACGACCCATTAAAAAGGGCATTTACCTCAATCCTAGACTCTGTTGGTTTTACCCAAAATGTATTAGGGCTGACACACTACTGTAGTCATACGTTAGATTTGGTTTTGACACTAGGTCTTAACATAGACAAGCTTAATATCCTACCGCAAACCACAGCGATCTCCGACCATTACTTAATTTCATATGAGCTACGATTTAGCCATTATTTATGTATATATATATATATATATATATATATATATATATATATACGTCCCCTCGTTATTCAACAAAGCGCACAATAAAACCTTCTACCGCCCTACAATTTATAGAAAATCTCCCAGAGTTATCAACCCCAGTCTCCACTCCATCAGATCCAATGGAACTAGATTTACTAACCGATTATTTAGAAAATACCTTACGATCCACTTTAGAAAATGTGGCCCCACTTAAAATAAAAAGAATAAGGCAGAAAAAGCTCGCCCCGTGGTACAACGATAAAACCCGGACCTTAAAACAAACAGCTCGGAAATTAGAGCGGAAATGGCGTCATACCAAACTAGAAGTGTTCCACACTGCCTGGAAGGACAGCCTTATAGAGTATAGAAATGCTCTCACAGAAGCTCGCTCAGCATATCTGGCCTCGCTGATCGAGAATAATAAGTATAATCCTAGAGTTCTGTTTAATATGATTTCCCAAATCACACAAAATCAGGCAGGTAATGAACCAGAAATCCCAGCAACTCTCACCAGTGAAGTTTTTATGGACTTCTTTAATAATAAAATTGATAATATTAGACAACAAATTCAACCCACAGTATCAAATTCAAATCCAGCTTGGCTGTCATCTGACTTGGCTGATATAGAACAAAACACAGCTGTAGAAAAGAGTCTGGAAACCTTTTACCCCCTCCCACAGCTAGAGCTAGAGAAGATTATCTCTTCTGCAAATTGCACAACCTGCACACTCGATGCAATTCCATCAAAATTACTCAAAGAAGTACTGCCAGTTATTATAAACCCTATCTCAACTATTGTAAACTCGTCCCTTAGTCTGGGCCATGTTCCCAAAGCTTTTAAACTAGCAGTTATCAAACCTCCGATCAAGAAACCAAATCTTGATGTCACCGTTTTGTCTAATCACAGGCCTGTCTCTAACTTACCGTTTATATCTAAGATCTTAGAAAAAGCTGTGGCCCAACAACTTAGTTCATATCTACATAAGAACCATATATATGAAAAATTTCAGTCTGGATTCAGGCCACACCACAGCACTGAGACGGCTCTAGTTAAGATAACTAATGATCTTCTTCTTGCCTCTGATCAAGGCTGCGTATCCCTGTTAGTGCTACTTGACCTCAGCGCGGCTTTTGATACAATAGACCACAATATTCTCTTAGAAAGGTTAGAAAACATGGTTGGAGTCACAGGGACGGCCCTATCATGGTTCAGATCTTACCTATCAGAACGTTATCAGTTTGTTAGGGTAAACAATTTATCTTCCAATTATTCAAAAGTGAGATTTGGAATTCTGCAGGGCTCTATATTAGGACCTTTATTATTTACTCTATACATGTTACTGTTAGGCACAGTTATACAGTGCTGGCCAAAAGTATTGACACCCCTGCAATTCTGTCAGATAATGCTCAATTTCTCCCAGAAAATGATTGCAATCACAAATGCTTTGATATTAAAATGTTCATTTAATTTGTCTTCAATGGAAAACCACAAAAAGAATAGTCAAAAAGCCAAATTGGATATAATTCCACACCAAACATAAAAAAGGGGGTGGACAAAAGTATTGGCACCCTTTGAAAAATCATGTGATGCTTCTCTAATTTGTGTAATTAACAGCACCTGTTACTTACCTGTGGCACATAACAGGTGGTGGCAATAACTAAATCACACTTGCAGCCAGTTAAAATGGATTAAAGCTGACTTAACCTCTGTCCTGTGTCCTTGTGTGTACCACATTGAGCATGGCGAAAAGAAAGAAGACCAAAGAACTGTCTGAGGACTTGAGAAGCAAAATTGTGAGGAAGCATGGGCAATCTCAAGGCTACAAGTCCATCTCCAAAGACCTGAATGTTCCTGTGTCTACCGTGCGCAGTGTCATCAAGAAGTTTAAAGCCCATGGCACTGTGGCTAACCTCCCTAGATGTGGACGGGAAAGAAAAATTGACGAGAGATTTCAACGAAAGATTGTGCGGATGGTGGATAAAGAACCTCGACTAACATCCAAACAAGTTCAAGCTGCCCTGCAGTCCGAGGGTACAACAGTGTCAACCCGTACTATCCGTCGGCGTCTGAATGAAAAGGGACTCTATGGTAGGATACCCAGGAAGACCCCAAAAAGCCAGGCTGGAGTTTGCCAAAACTTACCTTCTTCATTTGGAAGAATGTTCTCTGGTCAGATGAGACAAAAGTAGAGCTTTTTGGGAAAAGGCATCAACATAGAGTTTACAGGAAAAAAAACGAGGCCTTCAAAGAAAAGAACACGGTCCCTACAGTCAAACAGGGCGGAGGTTCCCTGATGTTTTGGGGTTGCTTTGCTGCCTCTGGCACTGGACTGCTTGACCATGTGCATGGCATTATGAAGTCTGAAGACTACCAACAAATTTTGCAGCATAATGTAGGGCCCAGTGTGAGAAAGCTGGGTCCCCCTCAGAGGTCATGGGTCTTCCAGCAGGACAATGACCCAAAACACACTTCAAAAAGCACTAGAAAATGGTTTGAGAGAAAGCACTGGAGACTTCTAAAGAGGCCAGCAATGAGTCCAGACCTGAATCCCATAGAACACTTGTGGAGAGATCTCAAAATGGCAGTTTGGAGACGGCACCCTTCAAATCTCAGGGACCTGGAGCAGTTTGCCAAAGAAGAATGGTCTAAAATTCCAGCAGGGCATTGTAAGAAACTCACTGATGGTTACCGGAAGCGGTTGTTCACAATTATTTTGTCTAAAGGTTGTGCTACCAAGTATTAGGCTGAGGGTGCCAATACTTTTGTCCGGCCCATTTTTGGAGTTTTGTGTAAAATAATAATTGATTTGACTTTTTTTTTTCATTCTCTTTTGTGTTTTTTCATTGCAAGCAAAATAAATGAAGATATTAATACCAAAGCATTTGTGATTGCAATCATTTTCTGGAAGAAATTGAGTACTTTCTGACAGAACTGCAGGGGTGTCAATACTTTTGGCTAGCACTGTAAGTAACCATGGCGTAAACTTTCATTGTTATGCAGACGATACTCAACTGTACATATCAGGCAAGCCTGATGACCAATACAGGTTAAAGAAAATGTAGCACTGTGTAAAAGACGTGAAAGGCTGGATGTCACGCAACTTCCTCCTATTAAACAGTAACAAAACAGAGGTTCTCCTTCTGGGTCCAAAATTAGCAAGAAGTAAATCACCAGATTTAATCTTAAATCTCGCAGACTTTCCAGCCACATCTGGATCAGCAGCAAAAAATCTTGGCGTTATAATAGATTCAGGTTTATCATTCGATCAGCATCACTAGGACAGCTTTTCTACATCTTCGCAACATTGCCAAGATCAGAAATGCCCTGTCCCTGCGTGATGCAGAAACACTAGTACACGCCTTTATTACTTCTAGGCTAGACTACTGTAATGCGCTACTGTCAGGATGCACGAGCAGGAATTTAAACAAACTCCAATTAGTCCAAAACACCGCAGCCAGGGTCCTCACTAAAACTAGAAAATTTGAACATATTAGTCCAGTGCTATCATCACTTCATTGGCTACCTATTAAATTCCGTATTGATTATAAAATCCTTTTATTGACGTATAAAGCCCTACATGGCCTTGCTCCTGAATACCTGCAAGACCTTATTTCTCATTATGAGCCATCACGACCACTCAGATCCCAGAGCACTGGCTTATTAATAGTCCCCAGAATTCAGAAGGTTTCAGCTGGGGGAAGAGCTTTTTCTTATAAAGCCCCCAAACTCTGGAATGACCTTCCAGAAACTGTTCGGGACTTAGACACAGTCTCAATCTTTAAGAATAGGCTGAAAACTCACTTGTTCTGTTTAGCTTTTGGTAGCTAATGTTCCCCCTTAGATAAAGGCAGCAGATCCAGGGGTCCATGGACACAGGGAATAATAGTAAACAGACGCTGGTGCTGTCGTCCCGCTGCTCGCAAGCGGTCACTCAAGTTTGTGGACGGTGGAGTGGAGGGATGCCGAACTGTTTCAGAGTGCTGCCGTGTCTGTGTGTCCTTCTGGTTCTCTCCTTTTAGTTAAGCTGTCATAGTCAGATCTGCCGGAGTCATTAGCCACACTCTGTAAATGTTTACATTCCCTGTTTATGTACAAACGGATAGAACAAAACTAATTCCATTTACCTGCTTTCTTTCCGAGTATACAATCACCCATATGTCCGGCTGGACACTGAAGGACGACTGACTGCCGAGCCCTCCTGCTACCCACTTCAGACCAGCTGCCCACGCCCCAACCACCTACCTCGGATGTGCTGCCCACCCTACGCTGATGTTCTCATAGACTCCTAGTTATTCCTAATACCAATATTACTGCTGTTAATATTAGTAATATAATCACTTGTAGGTAGTTTGACCAGAGGAGGATGGGTCCCCCCTGGTGAGCCTGGTTCCTCCCAAGGTTTCTTCCTCAGTTCTGAGGGAGTTTTTCCTTGCCACTGTTGCCCCTGGCTTGCCCACTGGGGGGTTTCTGTACATTCTTACAGTTCTCTTGAAACTTTTTCTTTTCTGAAATTCTGTAAAGCTGCTTTGTGACAACATCCGTTGTAAAAAAGCGCTATACAAATAAATTTCATTTGATTTGATTTTACACAAAATAGACCTCAAATGTTTAGTAAAACATGAGAAACCTTTGATTATGAAAGTTTCTCCCAGACATGAAGCTTCCCTGTCTGTTCCTTGAACACTCAACGTGAATCTGGGAATTTCAACATTTTCCACGCCTGGGTCAGCTCTGACCCTGTAATGCGCACACACAGGTGACCCAGAATGTCAGTAACTTTGTACATTTTATTAACACATTAAAATCCAGATCTTAGTACTAATAAGAGCACAAAGTGACACTACAACGCACTGTTGACTAGGAATTACGCTGTTTGCCCTTCATCCCAGCATGGTATTCCATAACATTCACAGTTTGAAAAACAAAAATTTGAAAGGCGTTATCTGCAGGTTCTCTATATGATGTCAAACATACAATTAATATCCTCGTGTGTAGCAAAGTGTCACATCTATTCAAACTGCAAATTTGTACCTTGATTGTACGCCATGCCTTTCTGTTGCCTCCTTAAAAGCAGCAAATGCAGTCGATGCAAAGTTGTTGGTAGCAGCACTCAGGAACATCACCTGCCATAAGTGGTGGACAGTAACTGAGTAACTGAGTAAATGTAATTGGTTTCTGTACTTTAGTATTTTTGGTGTATCTGTACTGAAGTTTCTCCATTCTGGGTGACTTATTCCTTTCACTCCACTACATTTCAGAGTCTAATATCCGACTTTTTCCTCCTACATTTTGAGAAATCTGTCGTTCCTTTTGGTTTCTGTGTGTATAAAAACGTAACATGTCAAAATGAAAAAAGCGCAAAGCCAGAGCACCAATCAGGGCACAGCGGTCACTTTAGAGCTGGTTTTGACCTGTTGGTCATACCGACCGAGTGCAGCACACGGTTCAACGTCAGCGCAGCAGCGTAAAACTTTGGGAGTCTGTTCAACATAAATGATGAACTAACCTAACTTTGTGTAAATAGAGCACAATATAGAAATATGTCCACATATGCAGTCGTGACTGACGCGGCTTTTTTCTGAATTTCTACAAACACCATTTCATTTTATAGTAAATTAGTTTGGGCTGGTTTATGTTTATGAACAGACGCCTACAGATCAACATAGTAAAGGAGCTCATCTGTGATCCTGAGTTTAAAGCCAGTTTTTATTCAACTTAAACTTGGAACTAAGTTATAAATAAATCTGAAACTGAAACTTTGCTTATGTGTAAAAAGTGATTTCAGAGTCACTCGGTTCTCCCTGATGGAAACTGTAACTTCAGTGTTTTGTGCCATGATCATTTTAATAGACGTCAGTGTCACTAATTATTGACGTTCTATTAAAAGACTAGTTTACCAAGAGAGACGCTGGAGGACTTTCACCTGAAACGATATAAAAATGACAACAGGACATCAGTGCCAGAATTACTCTTTTAGTACTTTATACTTAAGTACATTTGAAGGTAAATACATTGGTACTTTTATTCAAGTTGAGGTCTAGAGTAAGGATTTCTACTTTTACTGGAGTAATATTTTACCCTGGGTATCTCTATTTTAGCTCAAGTACATGATTTGTGTACTTTGTCCACCTCTGCCTGCAGTATAAAATTACAACACATGATCCTTTTACAAGAATACTCTAGCATTTTTAATATAAAAATGATGGTATACTGTACTTTATACAAGAAGTTGTGGACAAAACATTAGCAAATCAAGTGAAATGAAGACTTACCTTTCTGGAGTACCATCTACTGCAGCAAACAGAAGAATGTTGTACCTAGTGAGCAATGAGTCCAATAAATAAATGAAATTAGTTTTTGTATAAATAAAATAACATCCTACTTACATTTATCCTTATACTATCAATTAAAAGTGCTCACATGAGTAGTTTGTGGTTTGTGTCCACGTGCCAAAGTGAAAGGGGTCCTCTCACAGTATGTCCTGTGTCGGATGCAGCCTAATCCAGCAAGCCTGGAGAGGACGTCCACACGGTGTATTGATGCAGCCACCGTCCTCCACTGGACATGGATCCCCAGGGATCGCAACCTCCCCTTCACCATGCGGCAGCCAGCAGTTTGCATTTCATTTTCTATACTGTGTACAACTCTGTCCAGCTCCATCACTCATACTGCTGTGCCGTCCAGCAGAAAGGTCAAACTCCCGCATCAGTCTAAACACTGTACTTGTTGAGACACCCAGCGTGTTTGAGATGCAGGGAAAGGTCAATTTCCTAGAGCTACTCCAAGCGCTCTCTCTCTCTCTCTCTCTCTCTCTCTCTCTCTCTCTCTCTCTCTCTCTCTCTCTCTCTCTCTCTATCTATCTATCTATCTATCTATCTATCTATCTAACCTGGGATGCCTTGTCTCTCCAGGTACTGTGTCAACTTGCAATTGCTGCCACTGGTCCAGTCAATGTTCTCTGTCACAAGCCTAAAGAGCTCCTGCAGGGCTTGTAATTCCTCAGTCAGCACATCACAGTGACGGTAAAGTGCATTACAGGGACACAATTCCTGCCTACATGTAAATTCCATGTAATCTAAATCCAAAGGTACTCTTGTGAGGCCCAGTTCTAGTTTAGAAAGCAGCCTCGAGAGCATCCGTCTTCTCAGAGTGTCCTGTAAAGATAGAAAAAGTACATTAGGAAAATTAAAGCTAAATCAGCTAAATAAATAAAACAAACAAAAATACAGACTAAGACTTGTTTACCTACATTTTTGGCCTAAAATGTATTTTAATACTTTTGGTTTAATCATGGTGAAGGGATACATGCAGGGTGTTATGGGGCAAAACATTTTTTCAGATTTATGACTACTTTACCATCATTGCATACAGAATTCTGAAGACATGGGTAGGCTCACTGGTGGTTCTGAAGGGTAAATAAGTCAATAAAAAGACTGTGTTTGTTTGTATTGTAGCCATCATGACTCCTGGTTCCCATCACCACCACTGAAGAGAAATATGACTTGGTAAGTTTCTCTCGACTGGTGCATTTCACATCAAACCAGTATGAATGTCTTTGTTCACGTCTCAAACATTTATTTATGTAGAATTTGTAGAGTTGCCTTTTAAGGCAGATTAAATGCAGCTATGGTATGAATTGAGGGAGTGAAAATAAAGTAATAAACAGAGGTGCCCAGAGAATTTCCAAAAGACCACTGTTGGCAATACACAGTTAATAGTGGCTTTATTGTTGGCAACGATTAATAAACGTCACAAAAACTGCTTTTGATGAACATCAAAAGGTCAGACATTGACACATCATCAAATATCAAGATTGTACTGGAGCTGTTTTTATGTTGTTGTTTCTCCAGGCCTATAGGGGGTGCAGGTTTGCACAGTTTGCTATGTTTAGCCAATTAGTAAACAGAAGCAATGAACTGGAAGTGTTGTTTTCTCATGAGGCAAGCAAAGCATGGTGTGTCTCCGCTAATCCAAATCCATCCCACTCCTTTCTGTCCTTTTGAGTGGCAATATGAATAAGTTTCAAAGTTGGGTGAGGTTGTTAGGTATTACTAACACTGAAGTGTTTGAGACGTTTCGATATGCTGTATGTGTCAGTATAGTGAAATCCAATCTGAGTTCATGTAATGTGACTGCTAAGTTTAAATTAACTTTAAATAATTAAAGGAAATATCTTGATTTAAGTGGACATTATGATTTGTATACAGAGTGTTTTTCTGCACTTTGTATTGTTTCAGTTTCACACCTTTTTGCATTGAATCCTGTCTAAATACACACGTGCCTGTTCATTGGAGGAAATGATGCAAGAGAGTTTAGCTGGCTGTGAATCTCAGTATAGGACATGAGGTCACATTGGGTGCAACAGTACAGAAATACTGTTTGTTTTATCTCTGACCTGTCCTGGTTATTGTTAGAGTTAATGTAGCCAGCTACTACCCCAGGCTGGCTGGCTCAAGCCAAACAGCTGTTGTGTAGCTTGATACTTTAAGAGACAAATCAACTGTACCAGTGGTGTCCAATCTTATCTGGTGGCTACAGGTCTTCATTACAGCAAAGCAGGACGACACAAGCTCAGCTGTCTGAAGACTGAGGCTGACTGATTAAGACTGGAGTCAGGAGTGCTCTGCTGGAGTGAAACGAAAACCTGCACCCATACCGGCTCTTTGTGGACAAGACTGGACACCCCTGAACTGCACACTGAAGCCAATAACAAGAGTTTTAAAGACACAAAGTTTTATTGTTGATGCCACGTTCATTTCTTATTTCAGTAAAAATGTCTTTTTACACAATTTAAGTTCCTGATATTTCATTGCTAATTCCACTGAACGTTAGCTATTAGCTAAACTAAGGCTACATTTACACAGCAGGTGAAAGAGGCCCAAATCCGATCTCTTTCCTCATATATGACACAGGCGTGTCATCTGTGTGGCAGCGTGAACAGAAAAACACACAATGTGTGAATCTGCAGCTGTTCCAAGTTTGAAGAGGTTAAAAATGAAACGGTCGAGCGCGGCCGGAGGAGGCCGAGTATAGTATAGTCTTTGTGTGATGTTGTTTCTCCTGAGTGTTCTCAGGAAGTACAGTCTCTGCCGGGCCTTTTTCAGCAGCTCAGAGGTGTTCACACTCCAGGATAGGCTCTTCTCGATGTGGATTCCCAAGAAGCGGAAGTCTGCCACACTCTCCACGCAGTCCCCGCTGATGATTAATGTTAGGAGCTCTGTTTTCTTTCTCCTGTAATCTATGATCAGTTCTTTGGTCTTTGAGGTGTTGAGGAGCAGGTTGTTGGCCCTGCACCATATTGACAGCCGCTCCACATCATCTCTGTAGGCAAACTCATCACACCCCTTGGAGATGAGCCCTACCACTGTGGTGTCATCCACAAACTTCACCATGGTGTTGCTGTGATGTTCAGCAGAGCAGTCGTGTGTGTGTAGAGGGAGTAGAGCAAGGGACTCAGCACACAGCCTGGGGAGAGCTGGTACTGAGGCTTATGGCTGTAGCTGTGTAGTGGCCCACTCTGACCCTATGTCTGCGATCAGAAAGGAAGCTATTGATACAAATGCAGGTAGTGTGTGGAAACCCCAAGTCCCCCACTAAGACCACTAGTTTGTGAGGGGGGGATGGTCTTGAATGCAGAGCTATAATCCACGAAGAGCATCCCCACATAGCTCCCCTGCTGCTACAGGTGTGATAGTGTAGTCTGGAGTGCTATAGCTATGGCGTCCTCTGTGGATCGGTTCGCTCTGTATGGAAACTGGTGAAAGTCAAGGCTTCAGGGCAGGGCTGCTGTGATGTGGCTACAGACCAGTTTTTCTAAGCATTTCATCAACACTGGGGTGAGTGCCACTGGCCAGTGGTCATTAAGATTGGAAATATGGGGTTTCTTGGGCAGGGAGACTATGTTTAAGGATTTCAGGCATGGTGGGACTGCGTAATGTTTCAGGGACTGGTTGAACGTCTTTCTACAGATTTCAACCAGGTGATCTGCACAGTCCTTCAGCATGCGTGCCAGAATACCATCAGAACCACTTGCCTTCCTCAGGTTGACGACCCGCAGCGTGCACCTCACCTCATGCTCTTAAATTATGAGGTTTACGCTGCTGTGGGCTGTGTGATGTAGCAGTGCTGTCTCTGGTGCTGTGACCTCAAAGCGGGCAAAGATATTTGGCTTCTCTGCCAACGCAGGCTCACTTCTAGCAGCTCTGCGGTTGGTCCTGTAGTTGGTCAGATGCTGACCTCCCTGCCACACCTGCCTGCTGTTGTTACTGCACAAGTGGTCCTCTATCCTCCTCCTGTAGTCTGCCATGGTCTCTCCGATGCCCCTCTTCAGATTGGCTCAGGTTATGCTGTAGAGGTCTTTGTTACCAGACCTCGAGGTGGTGTTCTTCTCTTTTAGCAGCTGCTGTAACTCCCATGTCATCCAGGGCTTCTGGTTGGGGTAGACCCTGATGCATTTTTCCACTGTGACAGTGTCTGTGCAGTTCTTAACATAGCACAGAACACTGTCCGTGACATCTCCAGGTCCTGGTGTTTGGACACCTCCCAGTTGGTCCTCTCAAAGCAATCCTGCAGCTGCTGGGTGGCACCCTCTGACCATATGGTAACAGTCTTAGTGATGCCAGGAGCAGTTTTCCTGAGAGTGGCATATGCAGGGATTAAAAGCAATGACAAGTGGTCAGACTGGCCCAGGCATGGTAATGGTCTGGTCCTGTAGCCCAGTTTGATGTTAGAATATACCTTGTCCAAGGTGTTTTCCCCCTTGTTGAACACTTGACATGCTGATGGAAGTTGGGGAGTACTGCCTTTAAGTCTGCATGATTGAAATCCACTGCTATGACATTCACAGTGTCAGGATACATGCTCTGCTTGTTTGGTAATACTTGTATGCAAAAGTCTGATAGCTCAGCTAGCATTACCATCCAGTAATCATGATCACAGTGAACTTCCTTGGGAGATAAAATGCAGATAATTGCTGCATTTAACAGTGAGATATTATAAATCTGAAGAGCAGTGACTGTCTACAATCACTGTGTTACACCAGCTGTTGTTCACAAACACACAGCCGCCCTCCTTTGCCCTTACCGGAGTCTTCTGTTCAGTCATGACGCTGTGTAGTGTAGCCTGCTAGCTTAATGGCAGAATGGATTGGTGAAGCCAGGTCTCTGTAATAAGCAGAATGCATGCATCCTTCATGGTGTTACTTGCTGCTGTCTGTAGCCTCTATTCATCCATTTTGTTTACAAGAGATCTGACATTCGCAAGAAATCGGCTGGGAAGCGGAGGTTTGAATGGCTGCCTCCATAGCCTGGCTAGCCCACCAGGCTTGTAGCCTTGCTTCTGCCTCCTTTCTCCACACCGCCTGTGCCTCCTCCCTGCTGGGATGGTAATCCATGGAGAGCCGGGACTTCTCGCTATCTCCGCAGGAATCTCGTGTGTGCGGAGGAACTCGCTTGTTACACACCGTTCTTTACATAATCTGATTGTAAGGAGATAGTGCCGGCTGTAGGTGTTTTTAACCTGAAAGAAAGTACACAAAACAAGAGATGTCATACAAGAAGAGCCAAACATGGCAGTGACCAGGTAGACACTGAGCTGCTGCAACTGTTTTCATCACCATCTTACTCTAGAAACACTCTAGAAATCCACAAATAATAAAGTGCTTTGAGAGGCTGGTCCTGCAGCACATCAAAGCCAGCCTCCCACCAAGCTTTGACCCACACCAGTCCTCCTACAGGGTAAACGGGTCCATAAAAGACCTCATTGCTATTACTTTTCATACAGTACTGACCCACCTTGAAAGACAGGGAATGATGCTGTTCATAGATGTTTAATTCATTCATCCCAGGCAGACTGGTCACTAAGCTCACTGACATTTGGACTTTCCCAGCCCATCAGCAACTGGAGTCCTTTCCAACCGCACTTAGATCATTAGACTTGACCCCCACCTCTACACCACCATCACACTCAGCACCGGTGCACCACAGGGCTGTGTGTTGAGCTCCCTTCTCTATGGCCTCTACATTCATGACTGTGGCCTCACCTATCTCACCAACACTCTAATCGACACAGGCGTGATTGGACTTACTTCTGGAGGAGACAAGAAAGCATACAGAGATCTAAAATCCACAGACTGGCTCTGTGGTGCTCAGAGAGCAATATCACCCTAAACTCCTCAAAAACTAAAGAACACATCACAGACTTCAGAAAGAACAAAACCTAACCCATTGTACATCACCTGGGACTGTGTGGAAAGAGTACATGATTTCAGGTTTTGTGAAGATCTCTCCTGGACCACCAACACCATGGCATTACTTAGAAAGGCACAGTATCAACACTACTCTACTTTCTAAGAATCCTCAGAAAAACAACCTGCAACAGAAGCTTCTTTAGATTGGGGCCTTTAGATTGGGGGACAAGGAGAAGCTGAAAGCTGTGCAGAAGGAACTGAGGAGGAAGATCTGGGAGGGGAAAGGGCCGGATGGCATCAGTGCCAGGCTCCCCAAGTCCTGTGCAGATCAGCTGTGTGGGGTAGTGGAAGAAATGTTCAATACAAGCCTGAAGCTGGGGAGAGTACAACAACTGTGGAAAACACCTTGTGTGGTGCCATTGCCAAAAAAATGCAGCGCCCAAAGGACCTCAGCAGCTAGAGGCCAGTGGCTCTGACATCACACCTGATGAAGACACTGGTGAGGCTCGTCCTTGGACAACTCCACCCTATGGTGAGCTCATCTATGGACCCACTTCAGTTTGCATACCAGCCTGGCATCGGGGTGGATGATGCCATCATCTACCTGCTGCATGGAGCTCTTTCTCACCTGGAGAAGCCTGGGTGCACTGTGAGAATCATGTTTTTTTTATTTCTCCAGTGCTTTCAACATCATACAGCCTGGGCTCCTGAAGGACAAGCTGAAACTGGCAGGGGTGGACCATCACCTAACACACTGGATCCTGGACTACCTCACCAACCGTCCACAGTATGTGAGGACAAGGGACTGTGTCCCCGACATGGTGGTCTGTAACACTGGTGTCTGCAGAATCACGTACAGATCAGTGCGGGGAAGACCAAAGAACTGGTGGTGGATTTCCGCAGGCGCACACATCCCCCTCCAGCAGTGAACATCCAGGGAACAGACACTGAAAGAGTGGACTCTTATAGGTAGCTGGGTGTGCATCTTAACTACAATCTAGCCTAGTCAGACAACACTGCTGCACTTTACAGGAAAGGACAGAGCAGACTCTACCTGCTCAGGAGATTGAGGTCGTTTGGAGTGCAGGGGTGCTCCTGAGGACCTTTTTTGACACAGTGGTGGCATCAGCCATCTTCTATGGAGTGGTCTGCTGGGGCGGCAGCATCTCCACTGCACACAGGATGAAACTGGAAAAACTGGTCAGGAGGGCCGGCTTGGTCCTGGGGACTCCTCTAGATCCAGTGTAGTCGGGGGGAGAAAGGAGGATGCTAAACAAGCCGGCATCCATACTGGAGAACGACTTCCACCCCATGTGTAAGACTCTGGCAGCACTGGGCAGTTCCTTCAGTGACCGCAATCGCAGGTCCTTCCTTCCTGCTGCTGCGACACTGTTCGACCAGCACTGCTCCCAGTAGACCACACACACACACACACACACACACACACACACACACACACTATATACACACATTCAGAATGCAAACATTTTTCATTGTGCAATATGTTCATAAATGCAATACAGATCTTATGCAACTCTTATTTTATTATTATTTTGTTGTAAATAGTCTAGAGATTTAACTTCAATTTTTATTATTTATAATGTTTATACTGTTTCCCGTTTCTACTACTGAGTGCTTACTAATATTACTCTGCTACTGTAATACTGTGAATTTCCCTGCTGTTGGACTAATAAAGGATTATCTTCTGGTATCTTACTAATACTTTGAAAACATGCTTACAAATGGCATCTCCATATGGTACACCAGCAGGTCAGCAGTCATCTACTTATTAATTAGAAATTATCTACTTATTATAAAAATATACTTTTTAATTAATCTAACTATCATTCACCTGTATAAATAAACAAATAAAATACAACATAAAATTAAATTATTAGGTAGCCATTAACTGATGTTTTATGTTAAACGTATGTAATTGTTTAAAAATTAAGATAATAGCTAAAATAAATAGCTTAAAAAAGAATGATTTTAAAACATGTAAGGCTCACGTGCAGCATTTATTAATGGTAAAATGGGATTAAATTATGCTCATGATTGTGTCATGCAGTTATTAAGTATTGCTAATGGAAGACATGTTATTAAATTTACAACAAAAACAACACCAATCATGACCTAATGCACTAGCCATGACCTAACATGCTAGCCATGAACCAACCTGCTAGCTGCGAAATAACCTACAAGCTTATTACCCTACATGCTACTCCAACCCACTAACCACAATGTAATGCAATAGCTGTGAGATGACCTGCTAGCCATGGCCAAACGCACTAGTAATGATTTAACCTGCTAGCCTTGAAAAAAATCCTAGCCAGAACCTAGCTGCAAGCTAACCAGCTAGCCATGACCTAATATGCTAGTCATGATCAAACTTGCAAACTAATCTATTTACCTTTTTCTAACATGCTAATTATGACCTATGACCTAACCCACTAGCCACAACCAAACATGCTAGCCACAATCTTACCCACTAGCAGCATGCTAACCTGCTAGCTATAACATAACCCACTTTCTGAAACCACAACCCAACCCACTAGCCACGATTTAACCTGTTAGCCACGAGCTAACAGGCTGACCATGACTTAACCTGCTAACCATTTAACTTGATAGCTGCAAGCTAACTTGCCAGTCATGGCCTAACCTGCTGCCATAAAAGAACCTGCCAGTTATTAACTAATCTGCTAGCTATGGAATAACTCACTAGCTATGACCTTATCCACTAGCCACAAGCTGACCCAAAAACTGTGTTTTATTTTAGACTGTTTACGTCATCAGTTCAAGTTTAAATAAATCAGATGTGGATTTTATCAACAGTTTATTATACTTAGTTATTTATCATGTGTTTAGTTTGTCTTCCACTGATCCTGTTAATCTCCATCTCAATCTTCTCCAAATCAGAGAAATACAGACTGAAATTAGGCAATACAGCCAATCAGAAAAGAGGCCATCAGGCTTAAAGGCACAGAATCAAATGAACATTATTTATAAAGAATAAAGAGAAATGAAATATGGCTGTTTTTATACACAAAACCACTCAAATATTACAAGTGGAGCTCAGAGTGAAAAAAAATCTACAAGTGTAGATTGGAGACCTCTGAAGAGGAGAGGGAGAGAGAGAGACAGGGAGAGAGAAAGAAAGAAATCATAAACACTCCAAAAGACGTTTTTCTATGTAGTCTACATCCCTCCCATTTTCCCCAATCTACACCATCAGATCAGCAGCTTTCAGGCCCAGGGAAGTGTGCTGATCTGTGGGGACCTGAACACTCGTGCTGGATCTCTACCTGACTTCAACACCGAGCAAGGTAACAATTATATATTCTGTCAGAGTCTGGGTCTGTACATTATCACCGGTAGGTTATGAGGGGACTCTTTGGGGAGATTTACCTTCTGCTCACCTCTTGGAAATAGTACAGTAGATTATATGGTAACAGATTTAGAGCCTTTCTCTCTGAGTGCGTTCACTGTTAAACCTCTAACCCCTCTGTCTGACCACAGCCAAATCACTGTGTTCATTGAAAGGACAGAGACTAACAGTACAGCACACACTCAGCCCAGCGAGCTGTACAGTATCAGGAGACCATACAGATGGGCCCAAAACAGCACAGAGGAGTTCCAGAAAGCAATCACAGACCCCAAAATTCAAACACTCTTTGACCACTTTCTGGACACGACATACTCACAATAATGAAGGTGTTAATCTGGCAGTCAGAAATATCACATCTTTACCACAGCTGCTCAAACAAGTAAACTGAAACGATCAACAAACAAACCCAAAAAAACAACTGAAAGTATTAGGGAAATTATCAAATGAAAAACACAGAGACCCAAATAACGCAGATTTACGCCTTCAATACTGTGAGACTGACTTTACAAACGTATACTCAGAATCAAAAAAGCACAACACACACGGGCACAGCTAACACTAATAGAGGGGTACATAAATACCAATAGTTTCTGGGAACACTGGAACACCCTAAACATACCAAAATCAGAGGGATTAGTCATTCAGAATGGAGATGTATGGATCACACATTTCAAATCACTGTATAATAAAGTACCCAGCAACATCACACCTGAACAAAACAACATAACTGAAAAACTAAACACATTAGAATTGGCAGCAAAAGGGTTCCAGAAACCCCTGGACTCCCCATCACTGAGCAGGAACTCAGAGACAAAATATCAAACCTAAAACCTAAAAAATCCAGCCGGTCTGACGGCGTATTAAATGAAATGATTAAGAACACAAGCAAAAAATTCCAATTGGCCCTTCTCAACTTTTCAACGTGATTCTGAGTGCAGGTTATCTCCCTGACATCTGGACTCAAGGTCTTATAACGCCCATCTACAAAAGTGGAGATAAATTGAATCCTAATAACTACTGAGGCATCTGTGTCAACAGTAATCTGGGGAAGGTGCTCTGTAGCGTCATCAACTCCAGACTTACAGACGTCCTTATGAAGCACAGTGTCTTGTGTAAAAGTCAAATTGGATTCATACCAAATCACCGCACATAAGATCATATTTACATCCTACACTCCCTAAAAACTAAATTTTCACGTTTTATTGATTTCAAAAAAGCTTTTGACACCATTTGGCACAAATAGTTCGGACAAAGGTTCTTGAAAGCGGTGTAGAGGGTAAAACATATGACATCATTAAATCCATGTACGAAATAACAAATGCGGTATAAAGATCAGCACCAAAAGGACGGCTTTCTTCTCTCAGGAGCGCGGAATGAGACAAGGCTGCTGCTTAAGCCCAACTCTATTCAACATTTATATTAATGAATTGGCCACAGATTTAGAGCACTCTGCATCACCCGGTCTCACTCTGCACGACTCAGAAATCAAGTTCCTGCTCTATGCAGATGACCTGGTCCTGCTGTCCCCCACAGAGCACGGCCTACAGCACAACCTGGACCTGCTGAAGCAGTACTGCCAGACCTGGGCCCTGGCAGTAAACCTGAAAAAGACCAAAACAATCATTTTCCAAATCAGATCCAGATCTCAGGTAAACACACCCTGCTTCACTTTAGAAACACACAGATTAGTAAACTGTAAAGAGTTCAGTTATTTAGGATTGAAGATCAGCTCAACTGGAAACTTCAATCCAGCAGTGAATGAGCTTAGAGAGAAGGCGCGCAGGGCATTTTACGCAATCAAACGACAAATTCACTTTCAAATACCAATTCAGATTTGGCTCAAACTATTCCAATCCGTTATAGAACCCATTCTCCTGTATGGCAGTGAGGTCTGGGGGCCACTCTCAAACCTAAACTTTGACTCCTGGGACAAACACCCAGTAGAAATCATGCACACTGAATTTTGTAAAAACATCCTGCAAGTTCACAGGAGAACAACGGACGATGCCTGCAGAGATGAATTAGGCCAATTTTCACTGCTGCTCAAAATCCAAAAGATTCAAGAATTTTATTGTCATGTGCACAGCAGAACAGGCAGTTGCACTGTACAATGAAATTCTTACTCTGCTGTTCCTCCATTCACCATATATACTCTTAAGAGAATAATAAAAAAGAAAATGTAAGAATAACTGTAAAAAACAGTAGTAAAAGGTAAAAGCAAAAAAGTGTACCATGTGTGCAAAGTTGAAATAAAATTAAAGTTACACGTGCGTATGTACAAATAAGTGGAGCAGCTGTTCATAAAGTGCATCAAGTGACCGATGAAAACAGATGTAAACAGTAAACAATATTACTCTGTGCAAGTAATAGATGTAAACAGTATTGTTCTAACAGCAGCAGTACAGTGCAGGTAAGGTGCAGTTGTTGAGTGCAAGGTTAAATCAGTTCAGATTGGGAGGGGGGAAGAGGTAGTTAGTGAGGTGTTCACCAGCCTGATGGCCTGTGAATAGAAACTGTTGGTCAGTCTAGTTGTCTTGGACTCCTGTAACGTCTGCCTGAAGGTAGGAGTATGAAGAGTCTGTGCTGGGGGTGTGTACTGTCCCTGATGATGTTTTGTGCCCTTCTGATGACCCTGGTGTGATAAATGTCCTGTAGTGAGGGGAAGGCTGCTCCTGAGATGGACTGGGCAGTTTTGATTACACGCTGGAGAGCCTTCCTGTCCTGAGCAGTGCAGTTTCCATACCAGACCGTGATGGAGCTGGTAAGAACACTCTCAATCGTACTCCTGTAGAAGGTGCTGAGAATTTTGGCTGGCATGCCAAATTTCCTCAGACTTCTCAGAAAATACAGTCGCTGCTGGGACTTCCTGATGATGAGGTGTGTATTGTGAGACCAGGTGAGATCCTCACTGATGTGGATGTCGAGGAATTTGAAGGTTTTCACCCTCTCCAACTCCGTCTCACCAACATACAGGGGTGTGTGCAGCTCCCGCTTCCTCCTTGGATCAACAATCATTTCCTTGGTCTTGTCTGCATTCAAGGAGAGATTGTTGTTATGACACCAGGCCACCAGCTCAGCCACCTCTATCCTGTACGCTGAAGAGTGTGTACAGAAGGGGGCTCAGCACACAGCCCTGTGGGACCCCTCTGCTGACTGTTCTTGTGCTGGTTGTGCGGCTGCTGACTCTGACTGACTGGGATCTATCAGATAGAAAGCTCAGCACCCAGTTGCAGAGGGCAGGTGTCAGTCCGAGGGTGAGGAGCTTTTCTGAGAGTTTGTGTGGGATGACCCTGTTAAATGCTGAGCTGTAGTCAATGAAGAGCATTCTGACATACGTGTCCTTGCCCTCCAGGTGTGTGAGGGCTGTGTGAGGGCTGTGTGAAGGGCTGTGTTCACTGCGTCGTCTGTGGACCTGTTCCGTGGGTATGCAAACTGAAGAGGGTCTATAGTGTTTGGAATGGTCTCTTGGATGTGAGTCATGACTATTCTCTCGAAGCACTTCATCACGATTGGGGTGAGTGCAACAGGGCGATAGTCATTTAGGCTGGTCACAATGTTTTTCTTTGGGAGGGGTACGATGGTGGTTGACTTGAAGCAGGATGGCACAATTTGGACAGATTGAATATGTCCACAAACACATCGGCCAATTCTGATGCGCAAACCCTGAGTGCACACCCGGGGATGTTGGCTGGGCCGGCTGCTCTCCGTGGGTTTATTCTCCTCAAGGTCCTGCACACATCCACTGAAGAGAACCATTAAATACTGGCTACACCTAAAACACAGTGACCCCCACTCCTACCACTTCAAGGCCCTGCAGTGCCAAGAGCTAAGCAAAAAGAAGAGCCCCTCACACAGCTGGTCCTGACGCTGAGTTCACTAACACACACTAACACTGCTACACATCAGGACCAGCCTGTAATACACACAATCAGACCAAACCACATTGCAACTCTCCAAAAACAAAACTACTAATCACCCACTGGAACACACAGACACATGCACAGAGCACAGTGCAGTGCTATCCAGCCCTAAAACATCAGTACACTGTAGCGGAGAACCTGAACACAGTGACTGACACTAAACACAGAATCACCCTGACAAAGTACAGACTCAGTGACCACAGCCTGGCCATGCAGACCGGCCGCTGTAAGAACACAGTACAGACTCAGTGACCACAGCCTGGCAGTGCAGACTGGCCGCTATAAGAGATCCTGGTTGCCTAAAGAGTAGAGACTCTGTCAGCAGTGCGACAGTCACACTGTAGAGACAGAGCTGCACTTCCTCACTGAGTGTGATGAATATAATACAGTACGGGAAATTTACTCTAATACATTGGAGAAGATTCACCCCCAATTTAGCCACCGATGACGAGAAGCTGCCCATCCTGCTAGGAGAGAGGAGAGAGAGCAGCGCCTTAGCAGCACAGTATATATCTGCCTGTCACAATATGAGGGACAGTGAGTGACGAGACACACACACACACACACACACACACACACAGAAACAAACTATATAAAAAACTGCCCTGTTTGTAATGTTTATATAGTTATTTCAATTTCTATTATTTATTTATTGAATTTTTATATATTTTTTTCCCTTCACTACAAACCACTACTTTTACTATTTTTCCTCTTATGCGATTCTTTCATAATTATATTTACATCAAATGAAATTAAGAGTTATTCTCTGTTCTAAATGTTCATTTTTCTTGTTCTCCTTTTCGACAATGCTTTGGCAATACTTTAACTGAATATGGTCAATAAAGCTTACTGAATTGAACTGAGAGAGAGACAGACAGACACAGAGAGAGAGAGAGACAGAGAAAGAGAGAGAGAGACAGAGAGAGAGAAAGACGAAAGGATGCAACAGTATGAATGTTTATCATTGTGTTACCACTAGGTGGTGACACTGGGTCGTGTCTGAAGAAACACTGAAAGGAAACTGAAAGTAACTTGAAGCTGTGGTGGTTAAAGAAGGAGAGAAGCTGCAGATTTCAGTTCTCTGGACTTCACTCTGGGAGGTCAGTAGGTTTGGCTGCTCTAATGTGAAACAGTGTAAAACTAAACGAACCTGATTGAACTCAGGATGTATCAGTGGTGTAGAGGAGCACTGCTACAGAAGGTCTTCTCAATGAAATGATCTTAAATCCAGTCAATATATCTACCACTTCCCATTTTGAGATGGTGCTCATTATAAGATTCTAGCTCATTTCTAGAAATTATCTACTAATTTAATTAAGTAAATAGATCTCACTATACCGGCAGATCATTCTGCTGGTTTCAAACAGATTTCTCACAACAAGCAGAATTCTATTCATCCAATAAAATCACTTAAAACCAGTTAAAAAGTGTCTTTTTACTCTTACTCAACACTCCCACTAGAAGAAATATTAGATTATTGTGTGTGTGTATATATATATATGTGTGTATATATATATATATATATATATATATATATATATATATATATATATATATACACACACCTGCGCACCAACAGCAACAAAATTAATATACACACACAGATATGCAAAACTTTGGGCACCCCTGACAATTTTCATGATTTGCCTTTATAAATCATTGGTTGTTCGGATCAGCAATTTCAGTTAAATATATCATAAAGTAGATGAACACAGTGATATTTGAGAAGTGAAATGAACTTTATAGGATTTAAAGAAAGTGTGCAATAATTATTTAAACAAAATTCGGCAGGTGCATAAGTTTGGCCACCCTTGTTTTATTGATTTGAATAACTTTAGCACTAATTATTGGAAGACAAAATTTGTTTTGTAAGCTCAGTGACCCTTGACCTACATACACAGGTGAATCCAATCATGAGAAAGGGTTAAGGTGGCCAATTGTAAGTATTTCTCCTCTTTGCATCTTCTCTGAAGAGTGGCAACATGGGAGCCTCAAAACAACTCTCAAATGACATGAAAACAAAGAATGTTCAACATCATGGTTTAGGGGAAGGATACAAAAAGCTATCTCAGAGATTTCAGCTGTCAGTTTCCACTGTGAGGAACATAGTGAGGAAATAGAAGACCACAGGCACAGTTCTAGTTAAGGCCCGAAGTGGCAGGCCAAGAAAAATCTGAGATTGGCAGAGGCGAAGGATGGTGAGAACAGCGTCAGACCAGCTCCAAAGACCTACAACATCATCTTGCTGCAAATGGTGTCACTGTGCATCGTTCAACTATTCAGCGCACTTTGCACAAGGAGAGGCTGTATGGGAGAGTAATGCAGAAGAAGCCTTTTCTGCTCACACGCCACTAAGAGTCGCTTGAGGTATGCTAAAACACATTTGGACAAGCCAGCTTCATTTTGGAATAAGGTGCTGTGGACTGATGAAACTAAACTTGAGTTATTTGGACAATCCAGTCAATATCAGCAGATTCTTGAGAACAATGTTCAAGAATCAATCACAAAGTTGAAGTTGCACCATGGCTGGATACTTCAACAAGACAACGACCCTAAACACTGCTCAAAGTCTACTTAGGCATTCATGCAGAAGAACAAGTACAACGTTCTGGAATGGCCATCTCAGTCCCCAGACCTGAATATTACTGAAAATCTGTGGTGTGATTTAAAGCGGGATGTCCATGCTCGGAAACCATCAAACCCGACTGAACTGGAGATGTTTTGTAAACCAGAATCCAGACTCTCATTGGAAGCTATAGGAAGCATTTTGAGGCTGTTATTTCTGCAAAAGGAGGATCTACTAAATATTGTAGTAAATTTTTCTGTTGGGGTGCCCAAACTTATGCACCTGCCTAATTTTGTTTAAATAATTATTGCACACTTTCTGTAAATCCTATAAAATTCATTTCACTTCTCAAATATCACTGTGTTCGTCTGCTATATGATAGATTTAACTGAATTGGCTGATCCGCACAACCAATGATTTATAGGCAAATCATGAAAATGATCAGGGATGCCCAAACTTTTGCATACCACTGTGTGTGTGTGTATGTGTGTATATATATATATATATATATATATATATATATATATATTGTAAATACTGACCGAACGCTGTTTAATGCCTGAGAGAAGCTTTTCTTATTTTGGAGCTAACATGGTGGATGTTGTAGTTGCTTAGAGTAAAAACACATTTATTTATTTTCAACTTCAATGAAAAACACGCATTTTATACACCATGTGGTATGGTTCTTCATTTGGTGATAGACAAAAAAAAAAACTCAACCCAGTGGATTTAGTAAAACAGGGTTTTAATCTGGGACTAAAACCCAGTTCTGTGGTACATTTTACTCTGGTCAAAGTCCCAGTTTGGTCTAAATGATGATTTGACTGTTTTCTTCTCCTGATTTCCTGAAGCTCCTCGTTCTTCTGCTCACATCGTGGCTTCTGTTACAGGAACGTCACGGTCATGTTTGAGGTGCAGAGCTAAGAGGACGAACTCACCACAAGACCAAACCTGACGGTTCCCAGTCCAACAGGAACCTCTCAGTGAAATTAAAGAGGAATTTTACAGAATCACACAGACGTTCAGCTCAAACCAGCAGCTGAAAACAAACGTTTTTCAGAGCAGAAAATCTAAACTCTTACAGTAATAACTGGGTCTTTAGTTCAGGCTCCAGACTGGACCACAATGATTAATCTGTGAGTAATAAAGTTCATCAATAAATAAGTTATATTAGATTAATTAACTGGCCAGTGGTGACTTTTTTTCTGTGAAGCGGCTCCGTGAGCTACTTTTTATCTACAGCCCTGTTTAGTTATTAGCCATAATTTCTAAGTGAAGATCTTGAGAAAATCAGTCGATATTTCAGTCTTATTTGATGAGTTACAGTGAGATCCAGAACCATAAAAGGTTACAAATATTTTGGCTGCGTCCCAAACCGGAACACAGTGTCAGTAGACTGAGAGTAATTAGAGCTTCTATTAGTTCATTTGGCTCTTATTATGTCGGGAATATAAACGTCTGAAAGCTTCAGAAGCTCTTTTTACTTTTCTGCTGTAACTGTTTAGTCTAGACATCATCAAACCCACTGCAGCTGCTCTTTATTCTGATTCTAATCACAGTGGATTATAAAACCTCTGTACCTTTCAAAGCTCCGAGCCTCCTGTGGTGCTTCGGCTCTCGGCCTGGACTTTTATGGTGGAAGAGCTTTTTCCCTCTGAACTGATGTTCCTCTAAACTCAGACAGATCAGCCCTTTGATCCCGAGGCTGTCCTCAGGTTCCCTGCTCTTTCTCCTCCACTGCTCCTCACTCGTTCACCAATAATAACCCGAGCAACGACAAACATTCGTTACTCAGCCTTTAATAACATTAATAACACGTTATTATGATTAGAAGTCCATGTCTAAAAGACGACCCTGATCCTCAAAACCAGGAGAAACCATAACGTATAACTGAACAGACTAAACACTGAAATCTGGGAAATGATGAAGACTGGATTCAGGGTTTTTAAGACAGCAGGTCACCATAAAAGCTCCTCTGAGCTGCTGAAATAAAAAACAATTATTACTCAATACGGCTCAAACAACGACCTCCTGGACCCAAGACCATAATGACCGTGAGGACATCGGGTCCAGCTGGACGTATAAAACAGCTTCATCTGCTTAATGGATAAAATACACACTGGAACCCCCCCATAGGAATTGTGGGCCGGCGCAGATGTCCAGTATTTATCCTATAAGAAATCTAAAGCGAGCGGTCAGTCAGGGTTTACAGTGCGCTGCTCTGAGTGGACCCTCCGTGAAGCCCCCCCCATGTGGTCAGACATGGAATAAAACACTAATATTGGTTTGAGCTGTTTGAGCCGTTAAAAGAAACGTTTGAGCTCTTTTAATTCTTCAGTTGCTGATAAACAGGTTTAGTCACTAGTGATGACATCATCACCACAGGATGTCACGCTTAGTTTAAGGAAGAAAAACATTCATGTTGGTCTTTCAGTGTATCTTGTGCGTTCATGTTAATGTGTGACTTGTTAAAATGCTCATTAAATATCAGCGGAAATTTACTGGAAGCACCAGGAACACAGCGGGTTTTAACAGTGACCAGGGTGGGCTCACATTATCCCCTCTGGGGGGGGTTGTGGATGTAATCTGTTGACGTTGATGGGGGGCTGAGTGACGTCACTCATTAAAAACATTTTTAGCCTATTAGTTGATCATTAAAGCAGCACAAACGAATATTAGCAGCTTTATTCCATCTCTGACCACATGGGGGGGCTTCACGGGGGTTTGAGCGGCGCTAATCTGCCGCAGCAAGGAGGCTCCAACAGACAGAGTTTAGCTAGATTAGCTCCTTCCGCTAACCTTCCCGAGCGTTAGAGACAGGACCCCCAGAGAAGCAGAGAGAGGGTCTAATTCCTGTTAGGGGGGTTTAATTTAATCACTGCCCACCTTTTAAAGCGATTAAAACCTCGCCAACCTGAACATACTCTGCATTGGTTGGATACCTGCGCACCAACAGCAACAAAATTAATCAAATTTGTCCAGTAATTCCGTCAATCTTACAAAATCATATGTAAACATTTTGGCACTTCTGATCAAAATAACATGTTTTGCTGATCTCTACAGAGATGTTTCTGCACCATTTCCTGCACAATAACTATTCATTTGATGAATTTAACATATTGGGAAAAATACAAAACAAACTGTGGCCTGTGCAAAAGTAGTGGCATAATTTGTTTTATTTCTTCTTATATGTCTAACTGGACAAATAACCAGGAATTTTGCACTGAAATTCACAGCAATACACGAGTTATGATTGTTCACTTAGGGAGATGTGAACTTTTCACTTAGAAAATCAACAAAGCATGTGATTTGACTCAGGGTGTTCAAACTTCTGCATTTCACTGTACATCATTTGGTCTATGGCTATTCTTTAACATGGCACATTATGATTTTTAGTGCATGTTCAGTGTTCTACAAGGTAAAGTACACTATACATGAAATACAGTACTTTAGTTTGACCTGCGTAGCCCTGATGTTTACATCAGACAAAAGCTATGATTTGATAACAGTCCACTGAGCTACAGAGTGGAACTTACATTGTGTACTGTACCATCATTTCATACAGCGCTCTAATAATTTTGTTCCGATCTTTTGGAACCTTTTGACAGCGCTCTTTGGCATCCAGACGGCTCTGGACATCTTTTGGAAAACGTGGAATGAATATGACAGCAGGTAGTCTCTGGCAAACTGGTTCCTCTCTGAAATATGAAAAGGAAATGACGGCCTCTATGACTACCATATGACTTTATAGGATGAGAGTAAAACTCAGATAAGAGGTAAAAACAATGAGAAGCTGGTTTAATCCAATTCAGCTCTACTGTTTAATAGATGAGTCAACCAGAAACATAAAGCACTGCAAACAGGGGGTGAATATGTAACCGTATTATTTTTGCTCTTTCAATTTTTTTTATTATTATTTTAGATACTTGCAGAAATATTTAATAGTTTGATGTGAACTCCCTCAAAGCTTTAACACAAAATTATATGTGTGTTTTAAGCTCGGTTCTCTGTAAAAAAAAGTTTTCTTTTGGGGTTCCCCCTTTATTTGTTGTACATGGGGCACTAATTAGCGCTACACCACGCCTGAAAGCTGTGCGCTTTCTCGGGCTATTCAGTCACATGGTGACCGCTGGACTGGTAAGATGTGCATTCACTCTCTCTCGTGTAAAAGTCCCTCTTTAGGAGCTTAGAGCTCTATAAATCTGATGAAGGATGTATTATAACCTCATAGTGAAGCTGAATTGCCGTTCTTAATGAGAACACAGCGCAAATAGTGTTTTTAACCCTAGTTTTGTGCCTCATGAGTTTTTTGCCTTGTGCAGGAGAGGGAGAGAGAGCGTGAGCCTGTCTGCCTGCGTGCGTGTGTTATGCTAACTCTGCCCCATGTTTTGTGCTCAGGTATGTTTTACTAGTAGTTTAAGTGTTTACAACTAGTTTTAATCCAGAATTATGATGGATTTAGTCAGTTTAAGTAATTTACTTCTAAAAATGGCCACTTGTTGCTCATTGTGATTTAATATATGTCTCCATATGTGATAAATATACCCTCTTGTGTAGTGTTCTATATAATTTTATACGGTATCCAAGGTCTCTATCTGGCCAGTTTAAATTAGCTTGAGTTTACATTGTAATGCATTTTATTTACAGTATAAAATATTTACATTTTATTTACAGTATAAAATATTTTCATTTTATCTACAATACAAAATATTAACATTTTATGTACACTGTGTGATATTTACGTGTGTTCTGGTTGTGATATCTCCGTGGCTGGTTTTGTTTATTTCTTATACCGATTCTCTGTTGTGCTCGATGTGGGGTTGGACTTGGTTGAATTGATGAAAAAAAAAAAAGGAAAACTGACAGAGTCACATGGTGACCGCTGGACTGGAGAGGGAGAGAGAGCGTGAGCCTGTCTGCCTGCGTGCGTGTGTTATGCTAACTCTGCCCCATGTTTTGTGCTCAGTTCCAGCAATAAAATCCTGAAGTCTGACTCTCCATTGTGGTGTGGCTCTTCTCTGATTGTCCGAACCTGTTTACGTCTGCTACATAAAACTGGTGCCGTGACCCGGATCTTCCTGTTCAGCCGCAGCCGAGCGCCGGGGTCAAGCTGTGAGTTTGTGACGCCTGGAGTATTGCTTCGCAAGGTCAGAGGATCCATGCAGCAGATGTAACAGTAACAGTCAATGGACAGTTCTTCATGAATCACACCTTAAATTGAAAGTCAGTTTTATTAATTATTTTTTTGTTTTTTTTCGCAAAATAGTGTGTATGAGTTTTTGTCTAGACACACATACCATGGCCGGTAGGGGCAGAGGTCAGGATACGTTTAATGTGTTCTCCCCACTGGTTGGAAGGGGCAGAGCGCTGCACATGTCAGATGAGACCATAGGTCTCCCACATGGTTTACAGTTGACCCGGGATAGCCCGTTAGGTTCACGGGGTACCCCTCGTAATGTGCCAGCAATGCCAACCTGTTCAACTCCCAGGGATAATAACAGTGATGTGACCCAACAGTTGCGTGAGTTGATAGGGGAACTTGGGAGCCAAATTGGTGAGACCATTGCGAGTCGAATATTAGCTAATCAAAGCCCAGTTACTACCACCCCATTAGCGCCACCCTGTAATAGGGAGACTGAAAGCCTCAACAATTCACTCGACCTCTCCAAGATGAGTGTAGTCGTTAGGTCAGACATCAAAGAGCCTCCCATGTTCAGAGGGGATGACAGCGACAAGTACACTGTCCAGGAGTGGATAGATGTTATGGAGCTGTATCTACACAAAAGTAGCTGCCCTGACACAGAAAGGTCAAACACAATTCTGAGTCACCTTTTGGGTAGGGCTAAGAGCATAGTGAAGGTAGGGCTAAGAGCATAGTGAAGGTAGGACTTAAGAGCAGCTCCGCCCCTAACACAGTAGTGGGTTCTGAGAAAATATATGATGTGTTAAAACGCTACTTTAGTGATAGCCCTGTGTCGTCTTTGCCACTTGCCGATTTCTATGCCACACGGCCCAAAGACAAGGAGAGCCCTGTCGACTACTGGGTCCGGTTAAATGCCACTGCAGAGCGGGCCGCCAACTATCTACAGCAAAATGGGGGTAAGATGGAGAACATTAACGCTGAGATCGCTATGATGTTTATACGAAACTGCAACAGCCCTGATCTATCCAGCGTCTTCAAATGTAAACCCATGATCAAATGGTCAATTGAAGAAGTTCAGGAGGCCATAGATGAGTATCAGAGGGAGAGCCAGTCACGCGACCCTCTTAGCATGCTAAGACCTCGTACAGTCCAGGTTGCATCAGCTGCAGCAGCTGTTAGCTCTGAACAAGCTGCTGAGGACAAGCATACCATTGTAAGTTCAGCTCAATCTGTCTCTAATAACACCTCCAACCCCCCTGAAAATGTAGCAGCTGGCCCAAATGCATTAGAGCGTGTCCTCAGTATGTTGGAAAAGGTACTAGAACGCACTAGTCAGTCCCTCCACAGTCCTGCTGTGCCTCATGTGTCACCTTGGGCTCGTGGTGTAGCCTGTCGAGTGTGTAGTGACACATCGCATTCTACCCGCTCACACTGTATGAAGGAGAAGCGATGTTTAGCCTGCTTTGATGTTGGACACCAGCGACGAGACTGTCCCAGTGTTGCTCCACCCACCTTACAGCCCAAGCCAGTGCCACACAACCAGGGAAACTAGCATACTCGCATTCGGGAGGGGACAATGTGAGTGATAAAGGCCAAACCCTCAGTATCGATGATGATGTGTCAGTGTACGAAAGGTACTGTGAAAATTCTCCCAACACAAGTGCCATCTTGTTTCAAAATGTAATGAAATTGGAAAAAGCAGATAGCTTGTTCTACACAGATGTTTTAGTAAAGGACCAGATTTCCCTGAGAGCTCTATTAGACAGCGGGTCCATGGCTTGTACAATGAATGAGGAAGCAGAACAAAAGCTCAAGAGTTCAGGGATCGTACTACAACCCAGTGAACCATGCTCAGCCATCACACTTGTAGGCTGTGGTGGAGCTCAAGTTCAGCCAAAGTGCATCTATGAAATAGAAATGGAGGTGTATGGCCATGCAGTCACTGTTCCTACGCTAGTCGTCCCTGGACAACGTGACCAAATGATCCGGGCACCAACGTTATCAAGTACATTCTCAGTCAACTCAAGAAAACTCCTAGCTACTGGCGTGTTCTCAGCCAGCCTGAAAGTTCAGGAGAGTCTGAAATTGAGCAGTTTCTGAATATGCTGTCTGGCCTGCACAGATGGAAAGGCAAGGAAATTCCCAGCATGGTCGGAACAGCTAAACTCACCCAAGCCATCACACTTTTACCTAAGCAGGAGCACCTTGTGTGGGCAAAATTACCAGCTACCACAACAGTTTCTGAGGGGAGTGCTATCCTTATAGAGCCACCAAGATCTCAAGCTCATAACAAAAACATCATAGTTGGGAGGGTTGTAGCTTCAATGAGTGCAGATAGGTGGGTTCCAGTCAAGATATTGAACCCATGTGATAGGCCAGTAATACTGAGGAGGAACTCAAGAGTGGCTGATGTATTTCCCTGTCTGGCCATTGAGGATTTTGATATCAACCCCCGACAGTCAGCCTGTAGTGATGTGAAGGTGTTAAATCAAAAGGTGGATGATCCCACAGCTGACAAAGTGCTACCCAAATCCAGTCTCCATGACAGATTGAACCAGCTTGGGTTAGGTGACCTTGATGTTGACTCGTGTGAAGTGTCGGCTGTGGACGAAACCAGTCCTGCGTGTTCGTTGATGCAAAATAAATGAGACGAGTAGATCAGACTGAAGTGAAACAAACGGTTTTATTACAGAATTCTGGAGAGGTTACAAACAGAGAACATGCATCATGTATCTCCCAAGTAAGCTCTGACCCCTTCTCATCTGACTCCCTTTTTATAGTCGCATGACCGCTCCTCCCTTACCCAAGATATCAGTAGATTCCATCAAGCCTCCAAATGTGTGTGTTAGGCCATCTCACTAATCCACATCATAAAAGTTTAAGGATGCGCTCGAGCCGTGAGTGCGTCTACAAGGTCAGCTTAAGGTATTCCCTGTGTTTACCAACTCCCCCTGTTTTCCAGACAATGGCTCTGCTTATCTGACCAGATGAACCACATGTGTGGTGTGCTAATCCCAGGGTCTACTACTATTAGCTTCGAGGTATTTCCTGTTATCTGACATCCTTGTGTATTCCAACATTAGTCAGCACACAGCCTTATGTGCTGACTCTTAGCTCTTAGAATTGTACAATATGACCATTAAGCTTTCAATGCTAAACATAATACATCTTAAAAGAGTAATATGAACAATACTAAGGCTAATAATTCCACAATTCCCCCTTTTGACCTTTCAACCGAAAGGTCAACATTCAGACATAGCATCGTAACCTCTATATGTTGAGTTCTGACCTGCGCAGTGAATGACAAATCAAATATCCATGCTGTGGAGCTGCCTAAGGTGTAGTCTAATTGTATTCCCCCATATCTACTAATACAACGGTCTTTGTTCGTAGTTGATCGTCTATACACCTCATATTCCCCCCTTCGTGGCTATACAGGGCCTCAAAAAACAAAAGATGAACATGAGTGTGATTACACATATAACACATTACATTTGCTTAACAACTGGACATTGTCTGGAGTGTGAGAGCGAAAAAACCTGTCAGGCAGCCAACTTTCCTGAAATATCCATCAAACAATTTGGACAGGAAAAATTCTCTCACGGTTCTCCTGCCACAAGCAACCTCCTTTATGGAACTCCAGTCCAACGTTAAAAGAAAAATTCAATATGTATGAAGTTGACTTAAGCTAATACATTTGGAACCCCAAAAATAAACAAATTAAAATAATGTTCGTTAGCGGGCTAGTCAACCTATCGGACCCGATAACAAACCTAAAACCCATTTCCCTAACGCGTGAAAAGAAAAGAAAAGACAAGACATCTGAGGTCCCAACGTATTCAAGCAAAGACATATGAACACATCAGTGTATCAGACTGAAACTCTTCCACATGTCGACTCCCAAGTGGTGTTGATGATGTTGGGTGTAGACCTTCTTATTCAGAGTCTCTTAGTCCTTTATCATCCATCCATGAAGGTGTGCACCCCTTCAACGCATCCCGATCTCCAAACACTAAACCTCCCCCCTTTCTTTCTAAAAGGGAAAGAAAACAACAGCGAGTCTTTGGCAAAAACAACAGACACATCATATGCGAATCACAACTCCATAAGATAATGCCAGATCCACTAAGAATGAATATAAAATGATTAAATATTCAAAAAGAATATTCTTCCACCAGTTCACCTTCTTCCACCTCATCCTCGTCTTCATCATTAATGTTAATGGGAGTGCTGCTACCCAATTTAAACCTGTCTGCTGACAGATTTTGGCAATGCGATTTTTCAAACTAGCATTCATTTTTTTCACAAATCCCTTGACTTTATGGGTGGTAAACTGCTCCAAGATGTTGTCTAATCCCCAATTTTGCAAAATCATTCTTACTATCTTATCCACAAACTCTTTCCCATGATCTGAGGAGATCTGGAAGTCCCTATCTACCTATGACTTCTTTACACAAAATTTAGGTACTGATAAAGCTACTACCACTAATAAATATCTTTTCCCTTCAACTGGTTTTATGATGCCAACAAAAATCCACAACAACTCATGCATAGGACCCCTTGGAGTCGGAATGTGACCAGGAGGAACTATCATACCCTTCTGAACATTATTTCTCCAACAGATTGTGCACCTACCTATGACATAATCAATCTGCTCAAGTAAGTATGGTGCCCAAAACCCATACGCCTTTGTGATTTTACTTCTAACTTCCCCTCTTGCAAGATAAGCTAACCCATGTGCTTCATCAGAGCATGCAACAGCTGGAGGTATCAATGATAGCTGAGATAGTTAGAGCTGAACCTGACTCAGCTATTGTTGTGATGATAGCTGATTTAGCAGAGACTGACTCTATTTGACCAAAGCCTGCTTCTTCTCCTTCTTCTTGTCATCCCCACCTGGTTGGCTATATGATCTGTATTCACACCTTTTGCCATACTTCCAAGGCCAACCACCTCTGCCAGTTTGCTCCTCACTGGTAGGGGCAACCTCTTCTGTATTTTGGCTCGCAAAATGGACTGTTCCATTTGATTCAAATCCGGATCATTTCCTATAACATTTCTCCACACTTGAAGGGCTCTTGAAACATAAGCTCTCGGGTTTTCTTTCAGTCCGAGAGGCTCAATCAAAATATTATCAGGATGCGCATTTGTCGGAAATGTATCACTCAATGCTCTCTACATTCGACCTCAAACTGCAGAAAACAGCTCTGGATCATTCTCAGCAGTCCCCACATATCAATTTAGTCCAGCTTTCTGTAGAATCTCGTCCATAGCTGGAACCCCTAGGAGATTAGCTAAAAGTCTCCTGATACCTCCTATGGCAGGCTGTGTTCCCACCATAAACTCTTCCGCACAACATCAACCGGAGTAATTACATTTAACACCTTAGTTTGCTTTTTTGTCTTTTTAACAGTTCCCTTATTAACCCTTTTTGTTAATTACAAATTTCTTTATTCATCAATAAATGAACACACTGAAGATTTATAAACAGTGCTAGCTAGAATTAAATGCACTTTCGTCTAAATACTAATTTCTAAGTTTGTGAAAGAGTTTGTGGATAAAACAGTGGCCTCTTAGTCACCCACAGATGTCTTCAATGGAGCTCAGGTTAGGTAATGCACTGGTTCTCCGCCCACAGTCATCTGGCTCTCTCCTGCTCATTCAAACAAAATTGAATATGACACAACAAAGAGTTAATCCCAATCCATTCTTTTAACAATGCACACATTTATACACTTATCTGTCAGCACAGTGGTTATTTACTTCCTCAACTATTCTGTCCTTTCTTGGGAGCTCATCTCATTTATATATATTTTATCGACGTCTCTGAAAAGAGGTTCATAGATCTTACTTAACTCTTCGATGTCCACGATATAATCAAAGGTCCTCTTTTGTCTCCCAAAGAAGACTCATTGTTGTTTATAACCATATAAAGGTAAAACAAAACATAGGACTCCTTATCCATACGACTTTTCCTCCTCATATTAATAATATTCAAATTTTATAAACATTACTTACTTTAACTAGTGATTTTAATTGTCCTCCATATAAGACGCTCATAAATCTATTTATTTATTTATTTTAATTTTTCAGCATAGTCCCCTACAAAGGCTCCTTAAGTTTTAACTATATAAAGCAAATATCATTCCTTATCAATCCTCAACTCTCATAAAGTTACTCTAAAGACACACAGCAGGTCAGAGAACATAAACGCTTCACCCCCAGAAAGAGAAGAGGGAGGGGTGGCGCTCAGACACACACACAGACCCAAATCTGCGCACACACACCTTACTCAGAAAAGGAGGGGCTGACACACAGACGAAGTCCAGCTTCGTGTACACACACACACACACACACACAGAGAGGGAGAGAGAAAAAGAGAGAGAGACCAATCCCCCTTTCTCTTCTTTTTTTCTCTAAGAACGAAAAACTATACAACACACACAGAACGAGCTCAGCATTTTCCTTAAAGTCGACTCATTCATACATTACTATAGCATGCTTTTGCCACCATTCACTTTTCTTTAACTTTATCTTCCAAATTCCCTGGGCCCTGGGTGTTCCCCATATTTTATCAAGCCAAATCCGACTATTTCTCAAAGCCAATTTTCACACAGTGACTAATATACAGATATCTTACCATTTAAGAAGCTATAGGCCTAGTACTTGTTCTACCCATGCCAAGGCGTTACTTATTAAGTGAGTACCATTATCTGAGTGAATTCTTTTGGGAAACCCGTGTTGGGGAATCCAGTGATTGATCAACATATTACAGACTGATTCCTCATAGTCAGATCTTTCCTCATAGTGGGGAACGCTTCCACCCAATCCAAAAATACGTCCACGAACATTAACAGATACCTGTACTTCCTGACTGTCTGAATCATATCTGTATAATCTATCTGAATGCCTTAGGGAATTTTCCTACCCCTGGTTTGCAAGTTTTTTGCCACATTATTTACATTACATACTTCACATTCTTTTACATGTGTGGCTATCATAGCGGTTAGAAATGGATGCCACCGTCCTTTCAAGTTTTCCCTCATCTGTACCATTCCTACTTGTGCCAACCCGTGAGCTTCTCCCAGCCCTGCTTTTACCAAAGTCCAGTGGGACCTTCACAGACTAATTCACTCTTTCTACCACCTTTATGCAGCCACATAGTCTTTTCTTCTGAGCTAGCCTGGTCCTGCACTTGCCTGAGCTTTTCTCCTGTCGGAATTGGTTCCCATGGTTCACCTTCCTTCAATACCATCTGCCAACTTCGTTCTTTTATAACCTGCTGCTTCCTTTGCTGCCTTGTCTGCTGCCTCATTACCTCTTTCCACAAATGAGTCCCCTTTCTGATGTCCCTTGCACTTTATGATGGCAACCTGTTTTGGTAGTTGTATCGCTTTCTCTAGTGCTAAGAACTCTTCCTTGTGTTTTATGGGTTTGCCCGCACTGGTGAGATAACCTGTCTCCTTTCATGGTGTAGTCCGGTCTAGCAAGGTCAGCCGCATGCGCTAGTTCCTCTTTTAGTTCAATGAACGCCTGCTCTAGCTCAGGTGTCCATGTCAAAATGCCTGGAGTTAGGTTATCGTAGGAGGGTGGGGATACTTGGGGATACTTACCATTCTATCCAGGTTGCCATTATATGTGCACTTCAACCTTCTGACCTTAACTATTTCCTGTTCTGCATCTGATAACCTCTTCCTGGCTTTTCCCTTCTTAAACATTCCTGCCTTTTCATGTTCTGCCTTAGCCTCGTCTAATTCCTTTATTGCTCTAGCTGTAAAATCATTTAACGCCTGTCCCAAAGAAATCTGGTCATGGGGAGACAGTTCTTTATCCAACATCCATTTTCTCAACAGTTTCTCTGTTTCTGCCTTCACTTTTTCGGGTCTATCTCTAAGTCATAAACCGCTTTAGCCAAAATTATTATCTGTCTCTCCAATGTTTTCCATTGCCAATTCCCCACTCCAACTGTATTATCCAATTTTTTTCTAAATCTCTTTTACTGTATTCAGCCATGTTGATCAAAAACTGGTACTCACCAAGACGTCTTCGAAGTTTTACTTGCTCGACTCACAATGCTCAGTTGTCACCGTTAGGTTTGCTGCATGTGAGGAACTTCAAACTTATCACGAATGGGCGCTTTAGAGGACCACCCTCAGGGACTCCAACCCGGTACTTTAGAGGACCACCCTCAGGGACTCCAACCCGGTACTTTAGAGGACTCAAACCTCAAGGACTCCAACCTGATACTTTTAGAGGACTTGAACCTCAGGGTCTCCAACCTGGTACTTTAGAGGACTTGAACCTCAGGGACTCCAACCCTGTTTTAGGGAGAGCCAATCCCAGGGACTTTCAACCCAGTCCTTATCCCATTCACTCGTCAGATGACGGGAGGGGTTCACCAATTCCCGGCAAAAAACCACAGACCCAATACCTTATTAATCACTCAGTATATTTTTACTTTATGTTTGTTCCAATTCAGTCCTTTAAATTTAATCACTTGATCCAACCTCTTTTACCCATCCATAATTTAGCAGTTGTCAATATGCAGAATTTATTTAAATCGGTTTCTGCCAACCTGAGTAAATGGCGCGCCTGTGATGAGTAATGGAGGAGAAAGATCAAGCCTGTTTTTCCAATGGTCTCCTTTGCATCACGTCGGGGTCATCAAATTGTGGACGAAACCAGTCCTGCGTGTTCGTTGATGCAAAATAAATGAGACGAGTAGATCAGACTGAAGTGAAACAAACGGTTTTATTACAGAATTCTGGAGAGGTTACAAACAGAGAACATGCATCATGTATCTCCCAAGTAAGCTCTGACCCCTTCTCATCTGACTCCCTTTTTATAGTCGCATGACCGCTCCTCCCTTACCCAAGATATCAGTAGATTCCATCAAGCCTCCAAATGTGTGTGTTAGGCCATCTCACTAATCCACATCATAAAAGTTTAAGGATGCGCTCGAGCCGTGAGTGCGTCTACAAGGTCAGCTTAAGGTATTCCCTGTGTTTACCAACACACTGTTTGTCTGTTTTCCAGACAATGGCTCTGCTTATCTGACCAGATGAACCACATGTGTGGTGTGCTAATCCCAGGGTCTACTACTATTAGCTTCGAGGTATTTCCTGTTATCTGACATCCTTGTGTATTCCAACATTAGTCAGCACACAGCCTTATGTGCTGACTCTTAGCTCTTAGAATTGTACAATATGACCATTAAGCTTTCAATGCTAAACATAATACATCTTAAAAGAGTAATATGAACAATACTAAGGCTAATAATTCCACACGGCGTATTGGAAGGAACAGTTGGTAGATCTAGTTTGTAAACACGAAGAGGTGTTTTCAAAGAACACACTAGATTGCGGCAAAGCCAAAGACTTCTCTCACCGTATACACCTGTCCGATGATCGGCCATTCAGACTCCCTTATCGTCGTGTGCCCCCTGGGCACTACCATAAGCTCAGGCAGGTGCTCTCAGAAATGGAGGAGCGTGAGATAATTCGCAAATCCTCCAGTGAGTGGGCCTCACCACTAGTGCTTGTGTGGAAGAAGAGTGGCGACTTACGAATATGTGTGGATTACAGATGGCTGAACGCTCGCACCACAAAAGATGCCCACCCTCTACCGCACCAGGCCGACTGTCTTGCTGCTTTAGGAGGCAATGCTATATTCAGTGCAATGGATCTTACCTCTGGTTTTTATAACATTGAGATGGCAGAGGAAGATAAGAAGCTCACTGCTTTCACAACTCCCATGGGCCTATTCGAATTCAACAGATTGCCGCAGGGATTATGCAACAGTCCGGCGAGCTTCATGCGCCTCATGATGGGTGTGTTTGGCGATCAAAATTTCCACACTTTACTCTGCTACTTGGATGACCTTCTTGTGGTCGCACCCAACGAAGGCGAAGCCCTGAACAGACTTGAGCTGGTCTTTAATAGATTAAGTGTTCATGGCCTAAAGTTAGCACCCAAGAAGTGTCACCTGTTGCGACGGAGTGTGAAATTCCTGGGCCATGTTGTTGACGAGAATGGGATAGCAACTGATCCCGACAAGGTCGGAGCAATCGCCGCTATGACAGAAGCTGATCTTATGTTGGAAGACGGTGTCACTCCATCACAGAGAAAAATCAAGGCGTTCCTTGGCATGGTAATGTACTATCAGCGCTTTATACAAAATTGCTCCAGTATAGCTAAACCCCTGTTCGCTTTGACTGCTGCACCAAAAGGGAGGAAAGTTAATGGACGTGGACAATCCGCATTCAAAAAACTAAACCCCAATGACTGGAAAGAAGAGCATTGCAAAGCATTTGAGAACCTGAAATTAGCACTCTTGGAATCCGTAGTGCTCGCCCACCCTGACTTCGACCGACCCTTCATCCTGTCTACGGATGCCTCACTTGATGGCTTGGGAGCTGTGCTATCGCAGGTCTCTGAAGGTGAGACAAAAGCCTGACCCATAGCTTTCGCTAGTAAGTCTCTCACTCGCGCTCAGAGCAAATACCCTGCTCATCGCTTGGAATTTTTGGCTCTAAAGTGGTCAGTATGTGATAAGTTCAGTCACTGGCTGAAAGGGCAAACTTTCACTGTCTGGACGGACAACAATCCGTTGACCTACATCTTAACAAAGCCCAAGCTTGATGCATGTGAGCAGAGGTGGGTCTCTAAGCTGGCGCCATACAATTTCAACATTCAGTATATCCCTGGTAGCAAAAATGTGGTGGCAGATGCCTTGAGTAGACAACCCTTCACTCGTGCACGTGTTAGCCAGAGATTGGTGACGGAACCATATACAGTTTTGCTTGAAGAAGCACAACACTTCAAAGAGGATGCTGTTCAACTCACCTTCCATGTCAGTGCCCAGTGCCAAGTCGTACAACCCGCATCATCCCACCAAGAATTAACACATTGCTCATTGTCCTGTGATGAGGTGTCTGCTATTCTGGATAGTCACATAGAGTGGGATGCAGGCTTTAAAGAGAAAGTGGGCTTGTGGCTGTCCCAGAGTGCACACGACCTGCTGCCACCCGGCCAAAGTGCACTACCTGTTCTGTCTCTGAAGGAACTTCAAGATAAACAGCAGGATGATCCCGTTTTGTCTCGAGTTCTTTCATATGTTACACGAGGCAGAAAGCCATCGAGGCGAGAGAGGACAAAGGAGACATTCAAGACTCTAAAAACCCTCAAGCAGTGGGACAAGTTAAAGATGTTAGATGGGATACTGTACCGTGTCTGCAAAGACCCTTTGTCAGGAAAGAGACGCCATCAGTATGTTGTTCCTGCTTCACTGATAGAGCTGGCATTGCAGGGTGTCCATGATAACGCCGGTCACCAAGGACAGAGCAGGACACTTTACTTGGCAAGGCAGAGATTCTTTTGGGTCGACATGGAACAAGACATAAGGAGATATGTCAAGCACTGTAAGCGCTGTGTCGTGAGTAAGACCCCCGAACCTGAAGGCCGAGCTCCACTCGAGAGTGTGAGAACCTCACGACCATTAGAACTGGTCTGTATAGACTTTTGGAGTGCAGAAGACTCCCGTGGTAAGAGTGTGGATGTCTTGGTGGTTACTGACCATTTTACTAAAATGTCTCATTCCTTTGTCTGCAATGACCAGTCAGCCAAACAAGTAGCTCGTCAATTATGGGACAGATTCTTCTGTGTATACGGATTCCCGGAGCGCATCCATTCGGACCAAGGCGCAAATTTCGAGAGCCACCTGATACAAGAGTTACTGCAGATTTCTGGGGTCAAGAAGTCGAGAACTACGAGCTACCACCCCATGGGTAATGGAAACGTTGAGCGGTTCAATCGCACACTGGGCAATATGATTAGAACTTTAGCCCCAAGGGAAAAACAAAAGTGGCCCCAAATGCTGCAGACTCTGACATTCGCATATAATTGTACAGCTCACGAATCCACTGGTTATGCACCCTTTTTCTTAATGTTCGGTAGGGTCCCCCGTCTACCAGTAGATGTGATGTTCCATAATGCAGAGAGAGACAATGACATAACGGACTTTGACAGCTATGTTAAAAAGATGAGAGACGATCTCAAGGAAGCATTGTCCCTTGCTCAAGCCAATGCTAACGCAAGTCAGCAACGCCAAACAGAGCTCTACAACAGAAGAACAAAGGGTTACGACATTGAAGAAGGTGACCAAGTACTACTTGCCAACAAAGGTGAACGAGGACGTCGGAAATTGGCAGACAAGTGGGAGTCTGTACCCTACACAGTGATTTCCAAAGATCCTCAGCGCCACATCTATCGTGTAAAAAACATCAGAACTGGCCAAGAGAAGGTGGTTCACCGTAATCTAATGCTACAAGTTAGCTTCCTACCCTTTGACACAGAGGATGAAGTAGAACCATCATTTGGAGATTCAGAGGCAGGCAATGATCCAACCGAAGTGTCTTCCAGGCAGTCTTTAACGCTTGATGACAGACCCGACAAAGAAGGACAGACTGCCAGCTGGATAGCAGCACTGGACGACCCTAATGGTCCAGAGGAGAACCTGTGTACTTCTGAGAGAGAGCCTGGGCAGCAAACAGAGAGCATGGACTTAGAGTCAAGTATTGGTCATTCTAATGGGGGCAGAGACGACACTGAAACAATAGGGTCCACTAAAGGCATAGTGCCCGATGTTAGGGAGGACACAGAAAGGCCTATTGTGTCATCTATGCATAGCCTATCATCACCTGTTACTGAAATAGTGACTCATGTCAAAACAAGAGCTGGTAGACTTGTGAAACCTGTGAATAGGCTAATACACAACATGACACAGAAAGTGACACATGGCTCAGCTAAGTATTTTGCAAAATCTTTATTGTCATAGTGCATATTAGTGATATGGGTAAAATATTTCCCTTTAGACCATGAGAATGAATTATCATCAGAGCATACCTGTTGGAGGTGTATAAGGCACCCCTTTAGCAAGAGGGCATCTGCGAGCCTGATCAACTCTATTTTGCCCCTTTCCCTAATAGTTGGGTAACGCGTGTTGCATGGTAGTATATGCCAGGAACTGATGAGTTCTTTAAGGGTCTTATACCTTATGGTCCAAGCTTTGAGAAGTTCAGGGGGGAGAATGTAACCGTATTATTTTTGCTCTTTCAATTTTTTTTATTATTATTTTAGATACTTGCAGAAATATTTAATAGTTTGATGTGAACTCCCTCAAAGCTTTAACACAAAATTATATGTGTGTTTTAAGCTCGGTTCTCTGTAAAAAAAAGTTTTCTTTTGGGGTTCCCCCTTTATTTGTTGTACATGGGGCACTAATTAGCGCTACACCACGCCTGAAAGCTGTGCGCTTTCTCGGGCTATTCAGTCACATGGTGACCGCTGGACTGGTAAGATGTGCATTCACTCTCTCTCGTGTAAAAGTCCCTCTTTAGGAGCTTAGAGCTCTATAAATCTGATGAAGGATGTATTATAACCTCATAGTGAAGCTGAATTGCCGTTCTTAATGAGAACACAGCGCAAATAGTGTTTTTAACCCTAGTTTTGTGCCTCATGAGTTTTTTGCCTTGTGCAGGAGAGGGAGAGAGAGCGTGAGCCTGTCTGCCTGCGTGCGTGTGTTATGCTAACTCTGCCCCATGTTTTGTGCTCAGGTATGTTTTACTAGTAGTTTAAGTGTTTACAACTAGTTTTAATCCAGAATTATGATGGATTTAGTCAGTTTAAGTAATTTACTTCTAAAAATGGCCACTTGTTGCTCATTGTGATTTAATATATGTCTCCATATGTGATAAATATACCCTCTTGTGTAGTGTTCTATATAATTTTATACGGTATCCAAGGTCTCTATCTGGCCAGTTTAAATTAGCTTGAGTTTACATTGTAATGCATTTTATTTACAGTATAAAATATTTACATTTTATTTACAGTATAAAATATTTTCATTTTATCTACAATACAAAATATTAACATTTTATGTACACTGTGTGATATTTACGTGTGTTCTGGTTGTGATATCTCCGTGGCTGGTTTTGTTTATTTCTTATACCGATTCTCTGTTGTGCTCGATGTGGGGTTGGACTTGGTTGAATTGATGAAAAAAAAAAAAGGAAAACTGACAGAGTCACATGGTGACCGCTGGACTGGAGAGGGAGAGAGAGCGTGAGCCTGTCTGCCTGCGTGCGTGTGTTATGCTAACTCTGCCCCATGTTTTGTGCTCAGTTCCAGCAATAAAATCCTGAAGTCTGACTCTCCATTGTGGTGTGGCTCTTCTCTGATTGTCCGAACCTGTTTACGTCTGCTACAAATACATTTTGGGAAAGGTAACATTCATAATTATAGATGCTTGCCTTTCACTCGGAGTCAGGTGCTCCATTTCTGGTGTGATTTCTTCCAAATTAAGAGTCACCTCCTTGTTTGGATACAAAGACTCTGAATTTTAATTGTTTTTTGAAAGACTTGTCAAAAAAAATACGCAATCATGGCTTCTGTAAGTCCACAGGTCACAGTCTCTCCGTCCACATCATTGTCTAAAATGGAAAAAAAGGTATAAAGTAATCTAATACTTTGATGATAAGAGGTGAACTGAAAAAAAGTCAAAGGCTGGATAACTACAACTGGCAAGCAGATTTTCTTGTGTGTACTATAAAAGCCATCTCAAGGCATTCAACAGCTCACAAGCGCGTCACGTTAATCCGTCACTGGCCATGAATTATTCAGCCACCGTCTCACCGGCGCAGCTCTTCCTAGCAAAGCTTGTTCTCCGAGTTAACGACACTGACGGCTCAGTGGACTTATAACCAGGCGCTACAGGTGCGGACAGTTTAGCGTGCATTTAACGTTACGAGAGGACAGACGGCTTTAACTACTCCAGCACTCAAGGCTGCAGGCCAGCCCTCAGGGAGTCAAACTCTTTCGGTGTGTTAAATGATCAGCGTCCGCTCTGAAGTGTGGAGCAGAAAGAGCTGACGCGCCAATGAGACGGCGGCTAAAGAATTCCCAGCCGGGGGTTAATGCGGCTAACGACGGGGCGCGGCAGGAGCTCTCCTGCTGACCGCCTTGCGATGGTGGGACAGCACGCAAAAGCACATAGTGAGGTAATTTAACGCTTTATTCTTCCAGAAATTTAGAAAAAGACAAATATCGCCATTTATAACTAGAACCAAAGGGCTCGCCTGCTACAGCTGGAGTAATGTGAGCGCCTCAGCCTGCGGTTCACTGAACTCGCCTCAGCCGAGCTCTTCCCGCTCTTTTCAAAGCCGCTTAGCATCATTAGCTAGCTAGCCTGCATTTCACTGCACCTCGCGGACCTACTGCTACAATAAATGTCGAAAAATGAACACTTCTCATACTGTGCTGGAACACTAGGACTGGCATGGGGAACCTCTGATTGATACAGTCCTTGATACAGTCAAGGAACATGACCCCCCACCAATGAACACACAGTGGTCGAAAGGTTGGAAAGCATCACTGATCGTGATTCATGAAGAAGGCAGTAGCTTCCTCTAACATGTTCCTGATTTGTATGTAAGTATTATGAGTCTACTCAGATGCCTTAAGGCACATTATAATTACTTTTCAGGCAAGATTGTGTTTCATGTTTTATGGAGGCGGAGCCGCATTCCTGTGTACCACTTCCAGGGTTTAAAGACAGAGTTTCAGAAATGTACCAGTTTGAAATGGTCATTGTTTTGTCCCAGAAGACGTCCAGGAGAAAGTCCTTCTCCAGGAACTGTTCTATAATAATAATGAACCATATTTTCTCTTTTCATCAGACAAGTGTTTATTTTTTAATGCTCACTTCTGTCGGTCTTCTATTCCTTAATGAGCGGTTCTAGATAACAAAACCAGGTTCCACACTCAGTTCAGTTCATCTCAACATTAACAGACTTTCACTAAATAAAACGTCAGTTTAATAAAATTAAACTTTACCTCAGAGAAAATGTGGAGCTGCTTTCTTTCCTCCGCGCTTTCTTAGCTCCGTTGCTATGGTGATGAATCATACGTAGAAAGTAGTGATGCAGAGTCGATTCAAAAAGAATCGATTCTTCGAGTCCAGCGCGTCAGTGAGCAGGAATCGACTCTCGGCCAGTGAGTCAGTGAGTCAAGACTCTCCGACTCGCAGAGGAATAAAGCGCTAAAATGTTAAACTATTTGAAGAGTTTTCACTTTTCAGCTGCGTCCGGATTTAAAACACAGCGCGGTCACTCAGCAGAGCAGAGCTGAGCGAAGTGGCCAGTCAGAGGAGAATCGAGCGCCGGTCAGGAGTTTTAGACCAATCAGATCCCGGCGGGAGAGTTGAAGTGGCCGCGCTCTGCAGCGCGCGCTCTCCGGCGCTCGCGGGCTCTGTTTGAACCGAGCGACCGTTACGAGCTGCTCACTGTAACTCGCTCACAGCATCAACAGCAGCGGGTTTATCGGCTTTATTCTCCGGTAAAACCTCCTCCAAACGGCCGCTACAGGCTTTATGGAGCCGCTCGGGACCCGGAGACCTTTTTCAGCTCCACACACACAAAAACGAGGATTTTTCAGCATCGCCGGATCAAGTGGAGCTCCAGCCGGGATTACCGGACTTCAGGGGGCAGAATTCGCTTTAAAAGGTGGGCAGTGATGAAATGAAACCCCCCTGACAGGAATTAGACCCTCTCTCTGCTTCTCTGGGGGTCCTGTCTCTAACGCTCGGGAAGGTTAGCGGAAGGAGCTAATCTAGCTAAGCTCTGTCTGTTGGAGCCTCGTTGCTGCGGCAGATTAGCGCCACTCAGACCCCCGTGAAGCCCCCCCATGTGGTCAGAGACGGAATAAAGCTGCTAATATTCGTTTGTGCTGGTTTAATTATCAACTATTAGGCTAAAAATGTTTTTAATAAGTGACGTCACTCAGCCCCCCATCAACGTCAACAGATTACATCCACAACCCCCATCAGAGGGGATAATGTGAGCCCACCATGGTCGCTGTTAAAACCCGCTGTGTTCCTGGTGCTTCCAGTAAATTTCCGCTGATATTTGATGAGCGTTTTAACAAGTCACACATTAACAGGTGCGCACAAGATACACTGAAAGACCAACATGAATGTTTTTCTTCCTTAAACTAAGCGTGACGTCACAAAACCTCACTAACAGGAATTCGGCCTTTCTCAGGACTTCACCATCACCCAGTGCTGATCCTGTGGTGATGATGTCATCACTAGTGACTAAACCTGTTTATCAGCAACTGAAGAATTAAAAGAGCTCAAACGTTTCTTTTAACGGCTCAAACAGCTCAAACCAATATTAGCGTTTTATTCTATGTCTGACAACATGGGGGGGCTTCACGGAGGGTCCACTCAGAGCAGCGCGCTGTAAACCCTGACTGACCGCTCACTTTAGATTTCTTATAGGACAAATACTGGACATCTGCCCCGGCCCACAATTCCTATGGGGGTTTCCAGTGTGTATTTTTTCCATTAAGCAGATGAAGCTATTTTATACGTCCAGCTGGACCCGATGTCCTCACGGTCATTACGGTCTTGGGTCCAGGAGGTCGCTGTTTCAGCCGTATTGAGTAATAATTGGTTTTTATTTCAGCAGCTCAGAGGAGCTTTTATGGTGAGCATCACTTTCACCTGCTGTCTAAAAAACCCTGAATCCAGTCTTCATCATTTCCCAGATTTCAGTGTTTAGTCTGTTCAGCTACACGTTATGGTTTCTCCTGGTTTTGAGGATCAGGGTCGTCTTTTAGACGTGGACTTCTAATCATAATAACGTGTTATTAATGTTATTAAAGGCTGAGTAACGAATGTTTGTCGTTGCTCAGGTTATTATTGGTGAACGAGTGAGGAGCAGTGGAGGAGAAAGAGCAGGGAAACTGAGGACGGCCTCGGGATCAAAGAGCTGATCTGTCTGAGTTTAGAGGAACATCAGCTCAGAGGGAAAAAGCTCTCCCACCATAAAAGTCCAGGCCGAGAGCCGAAGCACCACAGGAGGCTCGGAGCTTTGAAAGGTACAGAGGTTTTATAATCCACTGCGTTTGGAGCTGAAATAGTCCAGAATAAAGAGCAGCTGCAGTGGGTTTGATGATGTCTAGACTAAACAGTTACAGCAGAAAAGTAAAAAGAGCTTCTGAGGCTTTCAGACGTTTATATTCCCGACATAATAAGAGCCAAATGAACTAATAGAAGCTCTAATTACTCTCAGTCTACTGACACTATGTTCCGGTTTGGGACGCAGCCAAAATATTTGTAACCTTTTATGGTTCTGGGTCTCACAGTAACTCATTAAATAAGACTGAATAACGGCTGATTTTCTCAAGATCTTCACTTAGAAATGATGACTAATAACTAAACAGGGCTCTAGATAAAAAGCAGCTTACAGAGCCGCTTCACAGAAAAAAATCAGACCAGCTCTGTGATTTAAAGGGGAACTCCACCCATTTTTCATAGTTTCCGCATAATTAAATGGTTACCATGCCAACAACATCACAGAGCGGTTTGGTATGAAACGCTTGGTTCTAGAGAGACTTACAGAGTCAGAACTGTTCACAGTGATGATGATAGGAACCAGACGAAAGCCTATCAGTTACGCTTTAAGATGAAAATGAATAAAGAAAATGCAGAAAAACAAAAAGTGATAAATACAGAACAATAGAAATAAATAGTTACCCATGAAAATAATAATAACCCATCAGTCGCCGCTGGCCAGTTAATTAATCTAATATAACTTATTTATTGATGAATTTTATTACTCAGATTAATCATTGTGGTCCAGTCTGGAGCCTGAACTAAAGACCCAGTTATTATATCTAATATAACTTATTTATTGATGAACTTTATTACTCAGATTAATCATTGTGGTCCAGTCTGGAGCCTGAACTAAAGACCCAGTTATTATATATAATATAACTTATTTATTGATGAACTTTATTACTCAGATTAATCATTGTGGTCCAGTCTGGAGCCTGAACTAAAGACCCAGTTATTACTGTAATAGTTTAGATTTTCTGCTCTGAAACATGTTTGTTTTCAGCTGCTGGTTTGAGCTGAATGTCTGTGTGATTCTGTAAAATTCCTCTTTAATTTCACTGAGAGGTTCCTGTTGGACTGGGAACCGTCAGGTTTGGTCTTGTGGTGAGTTCGTCCTCTTAGCTCTGCACCTCAAACATGACCGTGACGTTCCTGTAACAGAAGCCACGATGTGAGCAGAAGAACGAGGAGCTTCAGGAAATCAGGAGAAGAAAACAGTCAAATCATCATTTAGACCAAACTGGGACTTTGACCAGAGTAAATTGTACTGCAGAACTGGGTTTTAGTCCCAGATTAAAACCCAGTTTTACTAAAACCACTGGGTTCAGGTTTTTTTTGTCTATTATTAATTTAATTAATTAATTAATATTTCTCCTAGTGGGAGTGTCGAGTAAAAGTAAAAAGACACTTTTTAACTGGTTTTAAGTGATTTTATTGAATGAAATTCTCACTTTATTGTCAGATTATTTTCCTTGTTGTGAGAAATCTGCTTGAAACCAGCAGAACGATCTGCCGGTACAGTGAGATCATTTTACTTCATTAAATTAGTAGATAATTTCTAGAAATGAGCTAGAATCTTAAAATGAGCACCATCTCAAAATGGGAAGTGGTAGATATATTGAAATTTAAGATCATTTCACTGAGAGGACCTTCTGTAGCAGAGCTCCTCTACACCACTGATCCATCCTGAGTAACACTGAGTTCAATCAGATTCGTTTAGTTTTACACTGTTTCACATTAGAGCAGCCAAACCTCCTGACCTCCCAGAGTGAAGTCCAGAGAACTGAAATCTGCAGCTTCTCTCCTTCTTTAACCACCACAGCTTCAAGTTACTTTCAGTTTCCTTTCAGTGTTTCTTCAGACACGCCCCAGTCTCGCCAACTAGTGGTAACACAATGATAAACATTCACACTGTAGCTCTCTCTCTCTCTCTCTCTCTCTCTCTCTCTCTCTCTCTCTCTTTCTCTCTCTCTGTCTCTTCCTCTCTCTCTCTCTTTCTCTCTCTCTGTCTCTTCCCCTCTCTCTCTCTCTGTCTCTCTCTCTCTCTTCATCTCTCTCTCTGTCTCTCTCTCTCTCTTCATCTCTCTCTCTGTCTCTCTCTCTCTCTTCATCTCTCTCTCTCGTTCTCTCTCTCATCTCTCGTTCTCTCTCTCTTTTTTTACACACACACTCCTGAACACATATATGCACCTACATGTGTTTACTATACAATAAGAGTATTGAGCTATTTGTAGTATTGTTATCAGGAATAATGAATATGTGCAGTCTGATCAGATCAGGCCAGTCAGCTTCAACAATGACAGCTTGAGAGAATCACTGTTCAGAGTTTATGAAGAACCTGTATTAGACTAGATTTCTGTATCACAGCCGTTCACGACCGTTTATCTCCAACACAGCAGCTAAACTAGGCTGCATAAACAGGTAAACTGTGGGTGACACCTGTTAACTAAAGTGTCTGACAGACACTGTAATAAAATGTACACAACAGATTTCAGGTTAATAAACAGAATCATTATAAAAGAAAGAAGAAACCCGTAAACACGGTATCTGTTTATCTCGGATCAGCTAGCTCAGCTAACGCTGCCTCAGGCTGGAGTCCAGCTGTGAGAGCGGATGTCAGCAGGTTTCGTGTTTGGCCGCTGATAATAACGCCGTTTTCTTTAGTTCATGTTAAATGAACACAGATGACCGTTTGGACGCGGTCTGTTCCTCCTGTGTGCTGGTTCAGTTCTCCTCTGTCCTTCTACACTAAACTGGACATCTCTGTAGTGTTTTTCCTGCCAGAGCTGCTGTTTTAAGGTTGGTGAATCTTTTAAATTTAACCGCGTGTCGTTTGTATTGGTGTTTGAACTGATACGGTTATAATTTATTTTTACTCTGTAAAGTTAAAAATGAAAGTAGTGAAGTAAAAGTATCTCATTAAAAATGAACTCAAGTAACAGTAAAAGTACTGTGATTTAATTCTACTCAGAGAAGTACAGTTACAGGGAAAACTGTACTCAATTACAGCAACAAGAGTAAATGTAATTCATTACTTACACCTCTGGAATTTTCCATCCATACCTAAACAGAAACGTATATAAAGTTTAGTACATGAATAAATCCAGTATCATAGACGCTTGTGTGACAAATGCAGTGTAGCTGATGTTGATCCATTAAAACTCTGCTGGCCCAGTCTTGCTAAGATTTGATTTTAAAGACACTCTAATGTGACTGAATGTGCTCCAACTGGTTTTCTCTTTCTGAGGAAAAGGAAGTTCCAGCTAGTTTATCATTCAGTCTGAACTCCAGTAGAGGAGCTGAGTGTGTGATATAATAAGCTGGTGGACTGTGAGAAACTACAGATGGTATTATCATATATGAGCTGATGAGTGTCTCTGCTGTAGGACTGGAGATCCTGATAAAGATGGAGCTGAACTTTTCTAACTGAAGACTCTGAAAGACTCTGAACTCCGACCTCAGAAGCAGGTGACTCTGCTCTCGGCTTTAGTGGGTATTTTTACTGATTTACTGCTTGTTTTTGACTTTCGGTGTGAAACAGACTCTCAGACTGAACTGAGGTTAGAGAGATGAAGTTTTCAGTTCAGTGAGTTGTGGTTATTTGCTGAAATGTCTACATAGGAAAATGAACAATTCTGCTGTTTCCAGTTCTGATTATTACTTTCTGTTGGGTTGTTTATGTAATGATTCACCGTGTGTTTCTTTGCACTGTGTATATTTTTCTTTAGCCTCAGATCTGTGTTCTATATATATTTATCATTTTATGACTGTCTGTGTACAATACAGTTAAAGCCTCGCAGCACTGACTGGTGTTGGAGGCAGCAACAAAGTCTTCTTTAAATTCTGATAATCAGTGTTTACTGAAATTGTTTACAGAGGAAGAACAAAATCTACTTAACTCAGTAATTCAAACTGCATGTACTAAGTTGGCCTACCCACTTTTTCACAGGCCTACCAATTTATGTCTGCCTAATGCACTGGATCAAACAATAGGCTACAGCATGTCATAGAACTCAGTTTTGTTCTAAAAGACATATTTAACGCTTCACATCTTACTGTACGCTCTATGGTTTTAACAACATAAAAGTGTTTTAAACATCAATTTAGAATAATTTAGTTAATCATGGTATCAGCTAGCAAACTCTTCTCAAACTTGCTGTTCTTGAGCCAAAAGTTATGTGTGAGGTGGACCTGGCTTCCTGTTTAGTTTCTTATTCAGCGTTTTCAGTCCAGCTTAAAAATTGTATTGTTTTTTTATAAATATATGCCTATTTTGAATTTGATGCCAGCAAACACATTCCAAAAAAGTTTGGACAGGGCAACAAAAGGCTGGTAAAGTTGTGTAATGCTTTGATTAATTGACAACTGTGGCACTAGATTAAAAACAGATATGATTCTCTGGAAATCACTTCATGGGCTCAGAGACACTTCTGACATCCAATGTTTATGAACACAATTAATTGCTGCATCCATAAATACAGTTTAAAACTCCAAAACGCAAGCAAACAAACCAAATATAAACAGGGTCCAGAAATGCTGCCACCTTCTATGGACCCAAACTCATTTAAAACGAAATGAGGTGAAATTGAAAAGTGTCCTGTGGTCCAACGAATCAACATTTGAAATTCTTTGGAAATCATGGACACTGTGTCCTCTGGGCTAAAGACCACTCAGCTCAGTACAGTCATCAAATTAATCCTGACTGCCTTTTCAAACTACTGACCAGAAAACATTGTTGAGCACATTAAAGCCCCACTCTGAGATCAGTGCAGCAGTCAGGCTGGCTTTCAGTAGTGCTGCAGCAGATTTTTAGAGCTTTCAGTTAATAATGTAAACAATTTGCACGTGTGAAACTGCAAATAATGTAGTTACAATAATCACTGCTTTCATAGTTTTTATAAGAAGTTTTAAGTGTGGCTTTTGCAGATTCTCTAGTTGTAACTTACTCTTAATAAGCTGTCTCTCTCTCTCTCTCTTTCTCTCTCTCTCTCAGTATTCCTGTGTTCAGCCACTCCTGTGTGTGGAATGTGGTTTGGTGTTGTGTGGAACCTGAAAGTGGTTCATGTTTTTCTAATAAAAAACTGATTCAGACACTCATTGAGTTGTGAACCTGAACTGAAACCGTTTCTCTGTGAACAGAAACAGTAACTCCCTGAAGTTCTCCTGCAGTAACTCTGTCTCTGAGCTTCATGCTGTGTTTCTCTTCATGTATGAGTGGAACATTAGAACCTGTTTAATCTGACTGAACATGGATGATGTGGTCACTAAATCAGACCATTAGAACAGCAACACTGCTGTCTGTCTGGATTTCTGGGTCACATTCAGACAGTCTGTTCGGTGTTTACTGACTTCACACACATAAAGCCAAAGCACTGAGTGTTTCTACATCAGAATAAAGTTCTGTGTTCAAGTTGATTTGATTTGACCTCAGATACACTTTTAATATAGTGAGAGTGAAATGTGCTCCAACTGGTTTTCTCTCTCTAAAGAAAAGGGAGGTGTCAGATTATCATTCAGTCTGGACTGGGATTGAGTGTGTGTGCAGGAGTGTGTTCAGGTGTGTGTTCAGGTGTGTGTGCAGGTGTATGTACAGGAGTGTGTGCAGGAGTGTGTTCAGGTGTGTGTGCAGGAGTGTGTGTACAGGAGTGTGTGTGCAGCAATGTGTACAGGAATATGTTCAGGAGTGTGATATAATAAGCTGGTGGACTGTGAGAAACTACAGATGATATTATCATATATGAGCTGATGAGTGTTTCTGCTGTAGGACTGGAGGTCCTGATAAAGATGGAGCTGAAGTTTTTTAACTGAAGCCTGCGGTGAGTAGATGCTAAAGGACTACTCTGCTCCAGCTTTAAAAGCAGCTTTAAATAAATTAAAGGTATTTCTGGAGCTCCATAGTTACTTATCATGTGATTATGATGATAACTGTTATAATTAATGATGGTAATTAAAATGTAATTTCTTTAAATACGTTTACACTCTTTAAAAATGCATTTGAAACTGAAATGATCAGAAAGAACACCAAGCTAGAAAGATGGTAAAGTTGAAATGCAAGGTAAACAGCGCCTCTCCTATAGGAGATTATATCTTCTCACCTACTGAACTCATTCTACGGCAAAATTATGTTGAAGATGCTTTAGTACTGATTGGTTTACAGGTTTACTCCAACTGACTGAAGCCTCACTGACATGTTTTGAGAATAAAGACAAAAAAAAATCTGAGCAGGTAAACCTGTGTATGAACTTAAATTTCTCATCCGCTCAAAATTACATTTTGAATTCAGCCATTCCTGCTAACTGAGGTACGTTTAGAGGATAAAGGCTGCAGGCAGTAGGCAAGTGAAAGCAAGTGACTGGAGACCGAGCAAAAACGTTTTATGTTTTATTTCAGCTCTGCCTTTATCTCCTTTTGTCTGTCCAAACTGTGAAACACATGCCGTACATGGTACTGGGAGGAAGGGGTGGGGTTTAGAAATGTGGCAGAAAGGGGGAGTTTACAATTTGCATGCTAAGCATTTTCACAGATCTTGGCATTCTTCAGGAAATTACTCAACCATAAATATGTTGTTTGAGTAACTGAGTTTTTTAACCTCAGTCACAAGCTGAGAATATTTCTGAGCTGGCTCAGGTATGTCATTGGAAATTATCTGGACAAATAAAACTAAAGCAAATCATATTACATGAGAAAAATGTTTTTTCAAACATTTTCCTGGTATCAAATTTAAAGTGGGCATATATATTTATATACACTGTTATGTTGTGTGTCCATCCATTCCATTAGCTTCCGCTTCTCCGGGGTTCGGGTCGCGGGGGCAGCATCCTAAGCAGTGAGGCCCAGACCTCCCTTTCCCCAGCCACTTCCACTAGCTCTCCAAGGGGGATTCCGAGGCGCTCCCAGGCCAGCTGGGCGATATAGTCACGCCAGCGTGTCCTGGGTCTTCCCCGGGGTCTCCTCCCAGGTGGACTTGCCTGTGACACCTCCCGAGGGAGGCGTCCAGGAGGCATCCTAATCAGATGCCCGAACCACCTCAGCTGACTCCTCTCGATGTGAAGAAGCAGCGGCTCTACTCCGAGTCCCTCCCGGATGACCGAACTTCTCACCCTATCTCTAAGGGAGAGCCCAGACACCCTGCGGAGGAAACTCATTTCGGCCGCTTGTATTCGCGATCTTATTCTTTCGGTCATTACCCAAAGCTCATGACCATAGGTGAGGGTGGGAACGTAGATTGACCGGTAAATCGAGAGCCTTGCCTTATGGCTCAGCTCTTTCTTTACCACAACAGACCGGTAAAGAGCCCGCATCACTGCTGACCCAGCACCAATCCGCCTGTCAATCTCCCGCTCCCTTGTACCATCACTCGTGAACAAGACCCCGAGATACTTGAACTCCTCCACTTGAGGCAAGAGCCTATCCCCGACCCAGAGAGGGCTCTCCACCCTTTTCCGCCTGAGAACCATGGTCTCGGATTTGGAGGTACTGATTCTCATCCCAGCCGCTTCACACTCGGCTGCAAACCGATCCAGCGAAAGCTGAAGTTCGCGGCCTGATGTCCCCAATAGGTCCACATCATCTGCAAACAGCAGCGATGTGACCCTGAGGTCACCAAACCGGACACCCTCCATCCCCTGACTGCGCCTAGAAATTCTATCCATAAAAATTATGAATAGAATCGGTGACAAAGGGCAGCCCTGACGGAGTCCAACTCTCACTGGGAACGAGTCTGACTTACTGCCGGCTATGCGAACCAAACTCCTGCTCTGTTTGTACAGGGCCTGAATGGCTCGTAGCAAAGAGCCATGTACCCCGTACTCCCGAAGCACCTCCCACAGAATACTCCGGGGAACACAGTCGAATGCCTTCTCCAGATCCACAAAGCACATGTGGACTGGTTGGGCAAACTCCCATGAACCCTCCAGAATCCTGGAGAGGGTGAAAAGTTGGTCCAGTGTTCCACGACCAGGACGGAACCCGCACTGCTCCTCCTGGATCCGAAGTTCAACTATAAGCCGGACTCTCTTCTCCAGTACCCCTGCATAGACCTTGCCAGGGAGGCTGAGGAGTGTGATTCCCCTGTAGTTGGAACACACCCTCCGGTCCCCTTTTTTAAAAAGAGGCACCACCACCCCAGTCTGCCAATCCAGTGGCACCGCCCCCGATGTCCACGCAATGTTGAAAAGGCGTGTCAGCCAAGACAGCCCCACAACATCCAGAGCCTTGAGGAACTCAGGGCGGATCTCATCCACCCCTGGAGCCTTGCCACCAAGGAGCTTCTTAACTACCTTAGCGACTTCGGCCTCAGTAATGGACAAGCCTATTCCCATGTCCCCAGACTCTGCCTCCTCACTGGAGAACGTGTCGGTGGGATTGAGAAGGTCCTCAAAATATTCCTTCCACCGCCCAATGACGTCTTCAGTCGAAGTCAGCAGCACACCATCTCCACTATATACAGTGCTAGTGGCACACTGCTTTCCCCTTCTGAGTCGCCTGACGGTTTGCCAGAATCTTTTCGGAGCCGACTTAAAGTCAGTTTCCAAGGCCTCACCAAACTCCTCCCATACACGGGTTTTTGCCTTGGCGACGACTGAAGCCGCAGATCGCTTTGCCTGTCGATACCTGCCAGCTGCCTCTGGTGTCCCACAGGCCAACCATACCCGGTAGGACTCCTTCTTCAGCTTGACGGCATCTCTCACCTGGGGTGTCCACCACCGGGTTCGAGGATTACCGCCCCGACAGGCACCAACTACCTTACGGCCACAGCTACAGTCAGCCGCTTCAACAATGGAGGAACGGAACATGGCCCATTCTGAGTCTATGTCCCCCACCTCCCCCGATATCTGGTCAAAGTTCTGACGGAGGTGTGAGTTGAAGATCAATCTGACAGGTTCTTCTGCCAGACGTTCCCAGCAAACCCTCACTATACGTTTGGGCTTGCCTGGTCTGACCGGCATCTTCCCCCACCACCTGAACCAACTCACCACCAGGTGGTGATCAGTTGACAGCTCAGCTCCTCTCTTTACCCGAGTGTCCAAAACACATGACCGCAAGTCCGATGACACGACTACAAAGTCAATCAATGAACTGCGGCCTAGGGTGTCCTGGTGCCATGTGCACTTATGGACATCCTTGTGTTCAAACATGGTGTTCGTGATGGACAAACTGTGGTTTGCACAGAAGTCCAAAAACTGAACACCACTCGGGTTCAGATCAGAGAGGCCATTCCTCCCAATCACACCCCTCCAGGTCTCACTGTCATTGCCCACGTGAGCGTTAAAGTCCCCCAGTAGGACAATAGAGTCTCCAGGAGGAGCACTTTCAAGCACCCTTTCCAAGGACTCTAAGAAGGCTGGGTACTCTGAACTGCTGTTCGGTGCATAAGCACAGACAGCAGTCAGGACCCGTTCCCCAACCCGAAGGCGTAGGGAAGCTACCCTCTCGTCCACCGGAGAAAACCCCAACATACAGGCACCGAGTCGAGGGGCTATTAGAAAGCCCCCACCTGCCCGTCGCCTCTCACCATGGGCAACTCCAGAAAAGAATAAAGTCCAGCCCCTCTCAAGGAGATTGGACCCAGAGCCCAAGCTGTGTGTTGAGGTGAGCCCGACTATATCTAGCCGGTATCTCTCAACCTCGCGCACCAACTCAGGCTCCTTCCCCGCCAGTGAGGTAACGTTCCAAGTTCCAAAAGCCAGTTTCAGCAACCGAGGATCAGAACGCCAAGGCCCACGCCTTCGGACACTGCCCGATCCACAAAGCACCGAACCCCTACTACTGCCCCTCCCATTGGTGGTGGGTCGATGGGAGGGGGGACTCATGTAACTCCTTCGGGCTGGGCCCGGCCGGGCACCATGAATAAATGCCCGGCCACCAGACGCTCGCTGGCGAGCCCCTCCCCCAGGCCTGGCTCCAGGGTGGGGCCCCGGTAACCCTGATCCGGGCAGGGTACACAAATCCTGTTCTTGTCTTCTCATAGGGGTTATTATGGATCACACTTTGTCTGACATGTCACCTAGGACCAGTTTGCCTTGGGAGACCCTACCAGGAGCTTTTGCTCCAGACAATATAGCTTCTAGGATCATTCAAGCACGCAAACCCCTCCACCACGATAAGGTGGTGATCCATGGAGAGGTGTTGTGTGTTATGTTCAATTAAATTTAAGATTTAAGCGATTTGCACATAATTGCATTTTTTTATCTACTTTTTGCACAGCTTCCCAAAATGAGGTGTTAAGTTACATTTCAAACACAGCAACTTTAAAGAATTCTTCATTCAATCAGATCAAACGATGATCTGAATATTACAGCAAGACTTTTTTTCATTTTAGTGTGTGATGCTATGATGTTTCCTCACATAAAGCAGTTTCTGTTTTGACCGTGTGCAGCATGCTCATGAAGAATTTCACATAAATCCTACACCTGAGCTCACACCTCACCACCCCTAGTCTGATTACATTATCAAATCAAATCAAATCAAATTTATTTGTATAGCGCTTTTTACAACGGATGTTGTCACAAAGCAGCTTTAAAGAATTTCAGAAAAGAAAAAGTTTCAAGAGAACTGTAAGAATGTACAGAAACCCCCCAGTGGGCAAGCCAGGGGCAACAGTGGCAAGGAAAAACTCCCTCAGAACTGAGGAAGAAACCTTGGGAGGAACCAGGCTCACCAGGGGGGACCCATCCTCCTCTGGTCAAACTACCTACAAGTGATTATATTACTAATATTAACAGCAGTAATATTGGTATTAGGAATAACTAGGAGTCTATGAGAACATCAGCGTAGGGTGGGCAGCTCATCCAAGGTAGGTGGTGGTAGCTGGGGCGTGGGCAGCTGGTCTGAAGTGGGTAGCAGGAGGGCTCGGCATTCAGTCGTCCTTCAGTGTCCAGCCGGACATATGGGTGATTGTATACTCGGAAAGAAAGCAGGTAAATGGAATTAGTTTTGTTCTATCCGTTTGTACATAAACAGGGAATGTAAACATTTACAGAGTGTGGCTAATGACTCCGGAAGATCTGACTATGACAGCTTAACTAAAAGGAGAGAACCAGAAGGACACACAGACACGGCAGCACTCTGAAACAGTTCGGCATCCCTTCGCTCCACCGTCCACAAACTTGAGTGACCGCGTGCGAGCAGTGGGACGACAGCACCAGCGTCTCAGTTTACTATAATTCCCTGTGTCCATGGACCCCTGGATCTGCTGCCTTTATCTAAGGGGGAACATTAGCTACCAAAAGCTAAACTGAACAAATGAGTTTTCAGCCTAGTCTTAAAGATTGAGACTGTGTCTGAGTCCCGAATAGATTCTGGAAGATCATTCCAGAGTTTGGGGGCTTTATAAGAAAAAGCTCTTCCCCCAGCTGAAACCTTCTAAATTCTGGGGACTATTAATAAGCCAGCGCTCTGGGATCTGAGTGGTCGTGATGGCTCATAATGAGAAATAAGGTCTTGCAGGTATTCAGTAGCGAGACCATGTAGGGCTTTATATGTCAATAAGAGAATTTTATAATCAATACGGAATTTAACAGGCAGCCGATGAAGTGATGATAGCGCTGGACTGATATGATCAGATGTTCTAGTTTTAGTGAGGACCCTGGCTGCGGCATTTTGGACTAGTTGGAGTTTGTTTAAATTCCTGCTCGTGCATCCTGACAGTAGCGCATTACAGTAGTCTAGCCTAGAAGTAATAAAGGCGTGTACTAGTGTTTCTGCATCACGCAGGGACAGGGCATTTCTGATCTTGGCAATGTTGCGAAGGTGTAGAAAAGCTGTCCTAGTGATGCTGCCTATGTGTTGATCGAATGATAAATCTGAATCTATTATAACACCAAGATTTTTTGCTGCTGATCCAGGTGTGGCTGGAAAGTCGGCGAGATTTAAGATTAAATCTGGTAATTTACTTCTTGCTAATTTTGGACCCAGAAGGAGAACATCTGTTTTGTTACTGTTTAATAGGAGGAAGTTGCGTGACATCCAGCCTTTCACGTCTTTTACACAGTCCTCCATTTTCTTTAACCTGTATTGGTCATCAGGTTTGGCTGATATGTACAGTTGAGTATCGTCTGCATAACAATGAAAGTTTACGCCATGGTTACTTATAACTGTGCCTAACGGTAACATGTATAGTGTAAATAGTAATGGTCCTAATATAGACCCCTGCGGAATTCCAAATCTCACTTTTGAATAAGTGGAAGATATATTGTATATCCTAACAAACTGATAACATTCTGATAGGTAAGATCTGAACCATGATAGGGCTGTCCCTGTGACTCCAACCATGTTTTCTAAACTTTCTAGGAGAATATTGTGGTCTGTTGTATCAAAAGCCACGCTAAGGTCAAGTAGCACTAAGAGAGATATGTAGCCTTGATCAGAGGCAAGAAGAAGATCATTAGTTATCTTAACTAGAGCCGTCTCAGTGCTGTGGTGTGGCCTGAATCCAGGCTGAAATTTTTCATATATATAGTTCTTGTGTAGATATGAACTAAGTTGTTGGGCCACAGCTTTTTCTAAGATCTTAGATATAAACGGTAAGTTAGAAACAGGCCTGTGATTAGACAAAACGGTGACATCAAGATTTGGTTTCTTGATCGGAGGTTTGATAACTGCTAGTTTAAAAGCTTTGGGAACATGGCCCAGACTAAGGGACGAGTTTACAATAGTTGAGATGGGGTTTATAATGACTGGCAGTACTTCTTTGAGTAATTTTGATGGAATTGCATAGAGTGTGCAGGTTGTGCAATTTGCAGAAGAGATAATCTTCTCTAGCTCTGGCTGTGGGAGGGGGTAAAAGGTTTCCAGACTCTTTTCTACAGCTGTGTTTTGTTCTGTATCAGCCAAGTCAGATGACAGCCAAGCTGGATTTGAATTTGATACTGTGGGTTGAATTTGTTGTCTAATATTATCAATTTTATTATTAAAGAAGTCCATAAAAACTTCACTGGTGAGAGTTGCTGGGATTTCTGGTTCATTACCTGCCTGATTTTGTGTGATTTGGGAAATCACATTAAACAGAACTCTAGGATTATACTTATTATTCTCGATCAGCGAGGCCAGATATGCTGAGCAAGCTTCTGTGAGAGCATTTCTATACTCTATACGGCTGTCCTTCCAGGCAGTGTGGAACACTTCTAGTTTGGTATGACGCCATTTCCGCTCTAATTTCCGAGCTGTTTTAAGGTCCTGGTTTTATCGTTGTACCACGGGGTGAGCTTTTTCTGCCTTATTCTTTTTATTTTAAGTGGGGCCACATTTTCTAAAGTGGATCGTAAGGTATTTTCTAAATAATCGGTTAGTAAATCTAGTTCCATTGGATCTGATGGAGTGGAGACTGGGGTTGATAACTCTGGGAGATTTTCTATAAATTGTAGGGCGGTAGAAGGTTTTATTGTGTGCTTTGTTTAATAACGAGGGGACGTATATATATTATGGCTAAATCGTAGCTCATATGAAATTAAGTAATGGTCGGAGATCGCTGTGGTTTGCGGTAGGATATTAAGCTTGTCTATGTTAAGACCTAGTGTCAAAGCTAAATCTAACGTATGACTACAGTAGTGTGTCGGCCCTGTTACATTTTGGGTAAAACCAACAGAGTCTAGGATTGAGGTAAATGCCCTTTTTAATGGGTCGTCTACCTTCTCAAAGTGAATATTAAAATCTCCTACAATTATTACTTTATCGTTGCACACAGCCAGGTTTGCAGCGAAGTCACTAAATTCTTTTATGAATTCAGATTTGCCCCCTGGTGGTCTGTAAATGTTAAATAATGAGAACGCCTTCTTTTTTGTGACCGGATTTGTGACGTGAATAGAGAGGGCCTCAAAGGAAGTAAAAGTGTCGCATTGTTTCTGACTAATATCGAGAGTATTTTGGTATATTACACAGACTCCACCTCCCTTGCCTGTTAGTCTTGGCCTATGTGCATAATTATAGCCTACAGACGTGGCTTCATTTAAAGCTAAATATTCATCTGGTCTAACCCACGTTTCAGTAAGACAAAAAAAGTCAAATTTATGATCGGTTATAATTTCATTTACGACGACTGCTTTAGAGTTTAATGATCTTATATTAAGTAGTCCAAGTTTTAGATCTAAGGTGTTAGTGCTATCATCAGAACATGGATATATGTTGATAAGGTTATTTAAGCGGACTGATTGAGTTTTTCTGTGATTAAATTTAGTTTTAATTCGGGGCAAAGACACAGTCTCAATAAGGTTAATCTTGGGTGACGCCTCAAGGCAGATCGCAGACGGTCGGTTTAGCCTGTCTGTCCCGGCTCTGGACTGTCAGCAGCGGTTTACACTACTCTGCCGACTAACTGAAAGACTATGAGCTATGCTGCACAAAAGTAAGGCAGCACCCTCCCGCGTGGGGTGGACACCATCCCTACCTATAAGACCAGGCTTGCCCTCAAATTGTAACCAATTATCTATAAAGCCCACTTGATTTTCGGAACACCACTTGGACATCCAGCAGTTTAACCCCGTAAGCCTGCTGTAGGCCTCAGCGCCGCGCCGCATTGGGATGGGGCCAGAGCAGATTACGGCATCGGACATCGTCTGGGCCTGTTTAATCACCTCTCTAATATTACCCTTAGTTATCTCTGACTGCCGCAGACGGATATCATTGGCCCCTACATGAATAACTATCCTCGAATATCTCTTATCAGCTAATCTAAGGTTGCCACTAATGTCCGGCGCTCTGGCTCCTGATAAACATCTAACTGTAACCGCTGGCGCCCCTAACGGAGTAGTAACGTAGTAACTTCACGTGTCGAACAATCAAGTCTCCTATGACCAGAGTGCTTTTAACAGGCTTCACAGCGGGAGCTTCACTGAGCGGGGCAAACCTGTTTGACACGCGAATGGGAGGAGCGTGGTGTTCCGGTGGACTAACTTTGGCCTCAGCGTTAGCATTAGCCTTAGCTTTAGACCGCCAAGTCGTCACCCATTCGCCCCGCTGTGAGGGCTCTGACACCGGATTCGGTGCTAACTCTCCCTCGGGTACCGGGGGCTGCTAACGCTGCCTATGGCTGCCTATCCCTTAATAATCCCTGGTTACGCACTTCTAACTGGTCGACCTTCTCCACCAAACAGCTAACTAGCTGGCACTTAGCACAAACACTATCACTATCACTATCACTAGAGGCGGAAAAGGGCGTTAAGCTAAACATGCCACACTCTGCACAGACGAAGCAACCAGCAGAAGCCATGATATTTAGCCACTTACCGCTTCTTGTTGATTTAGATGCTGATAGCACAAAAAACTTTACCGCAGTGACGCGCTCTCAGTCGCTCGCAGAGACGCGCTCTCAGTCACTCCAGGACACTAAAAAACAAACAACATGAAAAAGAAATCTGAGCACAACAGAATTATTGTAAAGTTTATGGGGAACCTGTATTAGATTAGATTTCCTTACATGGCTGTAAACCTCCGAATCTGTATTTTATACACATCAACAGGCAATGGATTGACACCTGTTAACTAGCTAGCTAATAAGCACTTGCAATAAAACATATACAATAGCTTTGAAGTTCAATAAATAGTATATTTTTCTATAACAAAGCAAGAACAGGAGGTAGAAGGACACCGTACCTGTTCAGCAAGGATTAGTTAGTGAGTTCAGTGATGAGAGTAAACGAAAGTCATTATTTTTCACCTAAATGTTTGATAAGAACCGAGAGGTAGCAGTGTACCATACTGTACCCAAGAGTCCTGTCACTGGTTTATTCATAACACTTTATCGAACACATTACAAAACCTTAAAATAAAATGTTTATGAATTACATCAAACTGCTGTATGACAATCTAATGAGTATTCTTTGACAAATTTTTCCTTTCAGACAGTCAATAAAATAATGTTAATCATATCATCTTTACCACAGCTCATACTGCACTGTCAGAATAATGAAAGTATACAGAAACTACTGTAGAGTGAACCTGAAGCTGTAACAGCTAAATCAGCATCTTACCTTATTAAATGGCTGAGAGAATATATTTATTTATATGTATATTATATATTATATTTAATATATAATTATTCCTACATATTCCTCCAGTGTAATGCACATCACATGCCCATAATCCCATTTTGAAGTGCTGCATGTTGCATGTAATGTATAGGCATGTGAAATGCCATGAACTTGCACTATATTCATGAAACACGAATGTCTTCTGGCTGTAATTAAGTCAACAATAATTATTGAGGTATGGATATCTTTTAAATATCATGCACATAGAATTGTGTTCGTTTCCTCAAAAACAGGATTTTATATATACATATATGTGTGTGTATATATATATATATATATATATATATATATATATATATATATATTCATGTATGTGTATATATATTCATGTATGTATTAAACATCAAAGGATGTTTTTAATTATGTTTTTTAAATGTATACTTCCTACTCATTAATGAATGTATTTAATGAATATCTCAAGCTGATTATGTAATTATAATGAAGCGTTACTGTTCTGTTCCTGAATAGACCATGAAGGCTTCATGTACATGTACTTACTGTTTGTTAAGTGTCTAAATTAGGATAACTGCTAAATTCTAGTTACATTTCTGTTTGGTCTGCAAGGTTTATGCTGCTTCAGGTTTCGTAGTTAACTGGATTTTCTTGCATGCAGTGCTCTAATTTTGCGTTTTTCCCTCTTCAGACTGTCTTTCAGCAATGATGCTACTGTATGTGATGCTGCTGATTTTCTCTGGTTTCATGGAGGCCAATTCAGGTTTGTGTCTGTCATGTAAAAAGCTGTGTATCTGAGGGAGATGTGCATCAAACATGCAATAGATCAGGGGGGTTCAAACTCAGAGAGAGCCAGATCGTACCATGTCAGAAATATCTGTGGGCCAAAATATCATTCACCAATAATTTACAATTTTAAGTCTTAAAAATATTCACGTATGGAATTTGAGCTTTCTGTGAGCTCCCATGTTTCCTGTCACTGTATAAAAGATGCACTTTGCACAGATGCACAGAGAGAGAGAGAGAGAGAGAGCGAGAGAGAGAAACAGAGAGAGAGAGAGAGAGAGAGAGAGAGAGAGGCTTTTTTATTGTTGGATTGCTCAGAGCACTGTGGAACAGTAAGGAAATGCAGAGAGTCGTCAATAAACCTGCATGGGTCAAATCCAGGAGGAGCAGCAAAGTAAGAAAGGTGACCATAACAGAGAAAAGCAAGGCAGGGCAAAATCCAGAAAACAGGTGATGAGTCAGAACCATGAAGTACACCAACCAGGCAACAGTGCAAAAGGGGCAAATCCAAAAAAACAGAGTCAAAAGAGAACAGGCAGGAAGTCGAACACACGATCCAGGGCTATCCAAAAAATGCTCAGTATGTTCACAGGTGAAGCAACACTTTGCACTGGTCTAGTCTAAAGCCCGGGCTCTTCCACTAAACTAAAAGAGTCATGTAATACACTCAGTCACATTAATGCTCAGGTAACCTCAACCACTGATAGGATGGTGAAGAAATGTCTGTAGTCACAAGACTTGGCTGAGGAGTCTGGGAAATTTGAATTCATAATGAGTTAAATAGTAATGTGCATACTTTTTTCTGTAGAAATGTGTAAGTCTAGTGTTAATAGTTGCTGAGAGACTAAATACTTTTAACGTTGTTCAGCCTTTTTTGTAACACTACAAAATGCTATGTGGATCAGGTCTATAAGAAATGCCAAACACATCTTTATTATAAGGTTATCTGACCAATTCTAAGGCTTTGTGAAAAATGCTTTAGGAAGTTATGTAGGCCTATGCAAATACCTATGAAGAGCAGTTCATGTCTTCTGGAGGACTGTCTGCATGCATGACAATTATCCTATTAAAGTGTTTATTTGTATTATAATGAGACAAAACAAATTTAATATGAAATACATTTTAACTGAACTACTGAATTTGCTCTAATGAGAAATTGGTGCTGTTCTTAGTGTTTGTGCTTCATGGCTGTAGTCTTGACTGAAGGCTGTAGTCATTAAGCTGAAGGTCTAGTCAGAGAAGAAAGACTCTTAAACTTTAGCTAACCTTGGTATCACATGGCAGTGCATTGCAATATTACTGTAAGGTACTGATGCAATGTTCTGGCTGGTGGACCATTCTTAACACACTCTTATACAGAAGCCACTGGCCAATTAAAATCCATCTGTGGGCCCCATTTGGACAACTGTGAAACAATTGTGCTGGAGCATGTTAGCCTTCATGTTTGCAGAATAATGTGAAAAAAAAAATAAGAGAAAGCAGTGATTTTAAAAAATAATTTCATATAGATATATGTGTCTGTTTGTGTATAATTTTTTTAATACTGTTGTTTTATTATACACTATATTTTCCATTACAGAGAATTTTAAGGTTGTTGGTCCAGCTGCTCCTCTTGTTGTTGAAGCTGGTGAAGTCCTGGTTCTGCCCTGTTCTCTCCAACCCAACATCAGTGCTGTGGATATGACGGTGGCGTGGATCAGAACAGATCGGACTGATACTGACAATCTAGTGCATCTCTATGAAGGTCATAAAGACACAAATGTTAAGCAGATGAAGTCTTACAGAGGAAGAACAGCTCTGTTTAAAGAAGAACTGCAGAAAGGAAACACCTCACTGAAGCTCTCAGCAGTCCAGCCTTCTGATGAGGGAGTTTATCAGTGTTACACTGGGTCAGAATCATGGTATGATGAGGTCATTGTTCATGTTGAAGTCAAAAGTGAGTGATAACAGTTTGAGTGCTTCACTTAATAATAATAATAATAATAATAATAATGGTGGTGGTGGTAGTGTTCTATTTATTGGAAACCAATAAGATTTGTATAAATATGATAGAAATAAACTAGTATATTTTCAGTTAAGAGTGAAGTCTTGTATGTGTGTGTATGTGTGTTTGTGTGTGTGTGTGTGTGTGTAATATGTTAAGAAAATGTAAAGTAATTTAAAGTGTACTGTATCTCAAAAGTTATGTTTATAAAAAGAGACTAATTGTGACTACATTAAGAAACGGTTAGAAAAATGGATGTATCATTTTCATTGATTTTATTTTTCTTTCTAGAGCTTTTAAAAGTAGTTGGTCCAGCTGAGCCTGTTGTTGTTGAAGCTGGTGAAGATCTGGTTCTGCCCTGTTCTATTGAACCCAGGATCAGTGCTGAAGATATGGTGGTAGAGTGGATCAGACTGTACCTGAATGACAGATTAGTGCACCTGTATGTAGATTATGAAGACAGAAATCAGGAACAGATGGAGTCTTACAGAGGAAGAACAAGCTTATTCAAAGAAGAACTAAAAAAAGGAAACACTTCACTGAAACTCTCAGCAGTTCAACCTTCTGACGAGGGAGTTTATCAGTGTTACGTTCGGTATGGGAACTTGGATGATGATGTAAATATATATGTTGAAGTTAAAGGTAAGAACCATCACAATTTCACTGTATGATTAGTTCTGATTTATTAACTTACATAATGCATGAATTAATCAGTAACAGTTTACAGTATAGGTCTCAAAATTAATTATTCATTTTTAAGTTAGTAATGTTGCTTTATTGGTATATTAACATTTGATTAAGCAGTATTTAATATTTAGTAATGGATTATGAATGTAGTATTTGAGTACATTAAACATTAAACTGATAGTTTCTCTTTTGTTACTAGTGTATTTACTGTGTACTAATTACTGCTTATTATATTGCCAACAAATTCATGTGAATTTATTCACAAAGAGCATAATTAGACTGCTAGTACTTATAATTTAATCAATCTAGTGAAACATCATTAAATATTTCCTTCTTTAATTAATCAGTTACTAAGTAATAAACAAGCTGAATTAACAGTTAAGATGAGATAAGATGCCTTTATTGTCATTGCACAGTGTACAATGAAATTGAGCAGCAATGCAGCAGCACTTTCTACATACAAAAGAATTAAACACATCATTATATCATATATCATTAACTAATATATCACTAACAGGTAATTACTTGTTAACAACATAATTATATATAGCTTTGAGACCATCAAGTGTTACAAGCTCATCTTTATATCACATAAAAGACCACATACAGTACTTTAGATTCTTAAGTACAAAATTTGAAATTATGTCTAAGCATTCAGTGTTGGACAAAAGCATACTCTACATATTACTATAATGATAAACATCGCAATATAACATTAATAAATAAAAAGAATAAACTTTAATAAATAATAATAAACTATAAGTAGTGTTCGATAAATCTTCAATATAATACACCATTCTGACACTTCCACATTCAAGCGACAGCCCAGGTGGCTGCGAGGAAAGCGACACTAGTCGGCTGTCACCAAAAGCCGGAAAACGCTATCTTTCCAGGCTAGCTGTTTTTAGCAGCTTGCTAACTTGAAGCAGTGCTCTGTCACTCACACAACATGGAGAATTGATGATACTGTAGATCAAACAAGACAAAAAAAGTTTATTTCAGTTTAAACATAGCTAAAAGGAGGAGTCTGTCAGGTGTTAGATACATCATGGTTCGTAACATGCGCTGATATGGATGTGGTAGGGCTGATGGCAGTAAGGCAGTGTGATCCATCACTGATATACCGAGCCAGCTAATGTTTGCTGTTCGTAAGTTAATGTTCAGAAACTCAAAATGTTAAACTTTCTTAAATTATGACTATTACAAAAACTGCAGCCATGCTTTTCCAGCTGGTAAAACCAGCTAACCAGAACCTTTTTCCCACTCTCCCATGACAGATTTGTGAAACGTTCCACTGTTTGGCGAGTGTTTGTCATGTTCTGATCACAAAAGAAGTTTAAAACAGCAATTAACATTTTTTGGCAATATTTCATAGAAAATTATTTTTATAAAAACTTATTCTAATTATTTCTTGCACATAGTCATTCTGAATTCTGAACTATGCCTAATATACCACAACCTTAGTACAATTTTATCATGTTTGTGTTTCAGGAAAAGGTTTTCATGCTTGGAAGATTGTCCTCATCTGCATGTCAGCTTTTGCCATTACATTAACCGCTTTTACAGCTTACATCGTGAAAGGTAATTTTTGAATTCATAATTTTCAGGAAATTTTCAGACTGTATGCATGTGCAGAAACTGTGCAATGTCATGACTTCTGGAAGACTCTATAATTTAGTATGATAACATTTCAAAAAGCTGAGCTCCTTGTCAGGTTATGTGCTCCTCACATCCTCTTGTGTGTTAATATTGACCGTGTTCACTCTAACTCGTTGATTTTCATCATTAAAGCATCAGGAGGTTGCCAGAACTAGCAAAGTTACATTTCAGAAGAACAGTAAAAAAATGGTGCTTTAATTATTCAAATTGAAACAATATTGAAATACATCAAATGGTTCCAAATTGATCAAATGTATTACATCAACATAATTACCAAAACAGAAGAACTAAAAAAACAAACTGATTGTGTTGATGTAACATATTTTATTTGTCATATTTCATTACAACAATATACAAAAAGTTGCTAAGTTCACTACACAGACTACAATCACTAAGTATCAGCATTTCTGAATATTGTAATTCTGAATTACAGTCACTGGATGATAGGGCTTTCTGAAAGATTTCCATTGTTTCTCTCTAATTTTAGATACATTCTCAAAAAAGCAGCTCTCTCCTGCACAATGTTCAGTCATGACCTACATGCGAGTCCAGTCAGAGAATAAGAAGGAAGAACTGAACCTGAAGAAATTCAACACATCAGAGGAGGGATACAGAAGACTCATCCCAGCTGTCACAAACTGCAGAAAGGCTCAGTGAGTGTTTTACATACCCGTTATTGAGCTAATATTAATACTGTGGTGTAATTTATGGGCAAATTGTTAAAAGTCTAGGGGGTCTAAAGAACTTTAATGGTCTTATCAAAGTACTGTTACTTTCATGTTGCATAAAAGCATGAGATATTACATAAAAACATTACATATGTTGCACATATACATGTGTATGGTAGGAACACATTTCAGTTTGCATACCTGAGAGTTCTTCATCCAGATTACATGCCGCGTACACTGCCTCACCAGCTTTGCTAAATGACCTTCCACACTGTTTTTCTATGACGTGTGCTTAGAAACAGTAAAGTGCTAAACTGACAGGAACAGAATTTGTGAAGGCTGAGAATACTTTCATTTGATAAACATTTCTTTTTTTGTTTTGAAAACTAGACTTTTTTCACTAAAAGTATCTACTTCAAGCATCTACCACCACACAAAGACCGTCCTCAAGATGTTTTTGTATTTTGCCATACCCCGATGCTTTAACATTTAGTCCTATTTGATCTACTCCTGTGCTGTTTTGTTTTATACAGGTGGTACAATTTCCTTCACCTTACATTGAAATCAAATGGCTCCTGCTTTTATGCATATGATTTTCTGTTAGATTTCATCAGTTAGGTTTTATCAGTAGATGATTGCTGTTTTTAGGGCAGCCACTGGGACCTGGTGTTGGAAGCAAGTCATGAGTGCATTCAGCTATTAAATTTAAGTTTGAAAACCCATTTACTGTCAAAATGTATCGTTGGAATTTCTCCGATTTTTGACAGAAAAGGCACAGAGGAAACTCAAGATCAGTAATAAGTGGATTAGGGAAACAATGAGAATATGATCCGTGGTACAAAAGAAAATTAAACTCTCAAACTCCATCTGTAGGGCCACTAAAATAACATCAAATCCAGATTTTTACCCTCTATCATGGGCGCAGGATATAATAATTGATCAAGGGTTTATTATACATTGCACAATTGTTCAACGGGCAAACCATGAAGTCAAATGAACAACTTACACAAGAGTTTAAACTACCAGCCCATGATTTTTATAAACTCTTACAACTTAGACATTACCTCCAGAAACATAAGGAATGGGAGAATATTTGCAAAGGAACTATTAATGACATGTACAGAGAGAGAAACAAAAAAAGGGATTATATCAAAAATTCATAAAGCATTACGTCGTGAATCTAAGGATAACAACATGCAAGTCAAAGAAAAATGGAAGTTGGAAGCAAACGTAATAACAGATGAAAAACAGGAGGAAACATTCAAAGCAGGGCATAAAACTAACTTGTAGGCCAACATGGAGAGTATTTGACTGGACAATAAAGATGAGGTGTTTTAATGCTCTTTCTATTACTTCAAAATACAAGAATATTTCAGAGCTGTGCTGGAGGAATTGTGGACTGGTGAGGGACCTCACACATATAATTTAGGATTGTCCAAAACTTTTTTATTCTATTTTTTCTCCCTAATAATGAATTAGCTTACAGCGATGTTTTGAATAGACATGAAAAGAATTTCAAACAACTTTAGGACCATCAAAACTCTGTGAAGTAACGCATTCATCATAACCAATACTGCAGGATAGTTGTGGTAATTTGGTGTAAAGTTTGTTTTTATAACACTGAGTTTAGTAAAAGTATGAATAACATTGCTAATCCAGTACATCATGACAGCAGTATGTGCACCTGTGAAAAGATTGTTTGACAGTATAATGCTTAATGTCAAAATGAATAAATGCATGTATTTTTTCAGATTTTTTGAGGATTTCTTACAATACACATCTCTAGCTCTATTTTGTACAACCCCATTTCCAAAAAGTTGGCACAGTAGGTAAAATGTGATTTAAAAAATTCCATGATGTGAAAATCATTTAAACCATAGAGGTAATATGTCAAATATTGAAATTGAGAAATTGTATTGGTTTTTGAAAATTATTTGCCTATTTTGAATTTGAAGTCAACCACATGTTTCAAACAGGTTGGGTCAGGGTCAACAAAAGACTGGTTAAAAAAAAACAAACAGATAACTGACAACAGCTCTGTAACATGATCAGGAATAAAAAGAGCATCCCAGTGAGACGGAGTCTTTTGGAAGTAAAAATGGGGAGGCGTTCACCACTGAGTGGGCAAATAGTACAACAGTGCAAGAATAACAACTATAACAATAACAACTTGGAGATTTCATCATCCACGGTACATAATATCATTAAAAGATTCAGAGAATCCAGTGAAATCTCAGTGTGTGAGGAACAAGGCCGGAAGCCAATATTGGGTCACAGTGATCGTCGGGCCCTCAGGTGGTGCTATATTAAAAACAGACATGATTTGTAGTGGAAATCACTGCATGGGCTCAAGAAAGCTTCCAAAAGCCATTGTAAACACAGTTAGTTGCTTCAGCCAATGTAAGTTAAAATTCTACTATGCAAAGAAGAAATCAGGACCCATAAATGCCACCTTCTCTGGACTCAAGCTTATTTAAGATGGACTGAGTTGAAAAGGAAAAATGTTCCATGTTCTAAAGATTAATAATTTGAAATTCTTATTAAAAATCATGTATGCCACATCATTTGAGCTAAAAAGAACAGGGTTCATACGGGTGCACCGCAGAGAGGATCACCATGACGTTCTGCATTGTGACTATTACGTTACGAAAAAGAGAGAAAGAAAATGGCTACTGGAAGGGAGCCAACTCCCATCGTTCATTTAAAACGGGGATTGGTAACATGCGGCTCTTATTGTCCTGTTGAGCAGGACAGCAGAATTACACATTTACACAGCAGAATTACATTTTTAGGTAAAAATAAAATAATCCTCCTTAGCAGTAAAATAAAGCTCTGCTGATCACAGTTTTAACAATAAATGGCCTTAAACAATGGAATTAATGTATAACTGCTGATTCACCCTTTAATCCTGAAGATCAGCGCAGACGGCTGGTTGCCACAGCAAAGCTAACAAGTATTGCCTAGCTAGTAGCTAACGAAATGGCAAAGAGAAAGATCTAAGACGAACATCGATCATTTTTAGACAAATGGACTTATTTGCATTTATCACTCCAATTGGTTTTCGGATGCATTTAGTCTGAAAGGAGAACCTGTCAAACACTAAAAAGTTGCGAAGCTGAATTCAGCTTCTCATTAGAATTGTCCTGTTCCACCTGAAATAGTGGCACTTTAGGCACCATTTAAGGTTCAACGGAAACATTCGGACAAGAAGTGTAACGTGGAGCGAGGAGGCGGACGCATATGCGGAGATAAGCGAGATTTATTAAGGGCAAATCCAGGGTCATGGTCAAGACGGTCCAATGTCAGATGGCCAACACGGATAGATCGGGGGGCAGAGATAACATAAACCAGAATCACCAACACAGCAGATAACGATTCAGACAAACATACATCAAACAAAGACCTGCCAACACAAAGGGCAAACACAGGGCTTAAATACACACCAGGAAGACGAGGGACAGGTGAAGACAATCAGGGGCGGAGTCCCAAAACAAGGGGCATGAATCAAAACAAATGCACATGGAAGACCAAAACAAAAAGTACACGGAGTGGGAGGAGCCAATCGGGCCAAGAAGCTAACTTCAGCCTCATTAAAAGTTGAACATGAAGAGACATTTTACAGAAGCTGTTCTACTTTTGTTGAAAGGTTTCCTGCCAAACATGCAGCGTGGCTGTAGCTGAGCTAAAGCTTAAAGCAAAGTAAGTCTATTATTGTGTTCCATTCTGTTCTCATCCTTCAAAGGCAGCTCTCTAGTTGGGCAGCATTTTGACCTTAGTAGACATCGCATTCGGGACGGCGCTTCAGAGCCATCATGCGTATAACGTTCACTGCGCTGTTCACATTTTATCTGTTTACTCACAGCCGCTGGTTAATTTACACTCCCCTTAGACTAAAGGTGGATCATCTCAGTGTAAAAGGACGGCTCTAAATCTGCAGCAAACGTTTTCCTGCACTGACACTGCTGTGGACATTTCTATATGAAGAACAGGCTGATACAATTATCATTATATACTCGACTCAGCAGCCCAGATAAATACAGATAATCGTGATTATTAGTTTATAAATCATTCCAATTCATTCCGTTCTCATCCACCTTAATGACACTGCTTTATTTCTAACACACAAAGAAATAAACAGTAATGTTACGTATAATTTTGTACAAAATGCACTCAGAAAAACGGATCCCATGCAATCTGTTAAGCAGTAAATATGCATTTTACTTTATGCATTATCATCTGATTTATGAGCTCCCAGTTTGAAGTTTAGCTGTCAACATTCACCTCACATATCTGTGACTGGTAAGTAAAGCAATACAAGACAAGCGGAGGAGCAAAAATAAGCCTCTGTGGAAGTTTGCCTTTTTTCCAGAAAAACGAGCCGAAAACTTCTCACATTAAGACTCATTGAGTCACGTTTATTACTCGAAAACGAAACTTCGCGCCACGCACGACAAAACGCGCGGCACTCTTAAAGGGATCGCAACTATAACGTGAATAAAAGCAATAAAGATGATGAACCAACAACATAACACACAACAGAACATATATAAGAAAGTGAATTATGCCGTCAGTGCTAGGAGCACTACACATGCCCCCCCAGAATTCACTCTAACAGAAAACCCGAGAAAAAAATTTATCAACGGCGTGGGGGGCGAATCAAACGTCCAGTACGGCTCCGCCGAATGGGAGAGGACGGGACTGTTCCTTCAGTGGCTGTCCGCGGGGCTCCTCTGTGGCCTGGTAGAGGGGCAGGAGGAACAGGAAGGGGGGGCCTACTCAGAGGCCGTCCCCGTTTTGGGGGTTGCACCAACTCACCCGGCCCGGCCAGATCTAGGTGCGCTGGCTTAAGGCAGTCCACAGATATACACTCCGGTTTGCCCACAATGTCCACCACAAAGTGCTTGTCCCCAGTTTCCACAGCACGGAAAGGACCCTCGTAAGGCGGACGGAGAGGTCTGCGGTGACCGTCCACTGAAAATGAAAACAAAGCCAGCAGACTGCAGGCCGCTGGGGACGTGAGAGCTTGGTAAACCGTGGCAGGAGGTAGGAAGAGGAGTAAACAGCCGGGCATTGTCCAACAGGCTGGAGCGCTGGAGTGTGGCTGACCAAGGTCAGCCCAGGAGTTGTCCTTCAGGCTGGCACGCAGGGAGGCTTTCGGAGATCTGTGAAAACGTTCAAAGAGGCCATTACTCTGGTAGGCGGGGGTGGTAGGCCATGGTGCGGTGGAGTTTAACTCCCAAGCTCCCTGCAACAGCGTTCCAAAGTTCAGAGGTAAACTGAACACCATGGTCTGAGGAAATGTCTGATGGGGTGCCAAAACGGGACACCCAGGTACCAATAAATGCTCGTGCCACATCAGCTGATGTTATGGAAGACAGTGGAACAGCCTCTGCCCACCGTGTTGTCCTATCGACCATGGTGAGCACATAAGAGAAACCCTGTGAGGGTGGAAGTGGGCCAACCAGGTCGATGTTGACGTGGTCGAAACGTCGTTCCGGCACTGGAAACTGTTCCAGTGGTGCTTTGGTGTGGCGGTGCATTTTGGAACGTTGGCACTCCACACAGGTGTTCGCCCAGGCCCTCACGTCCTTTTTAAGTCCGTGCCACACAAACTTGGCGGCCACCAGCCGTTGTGAGGCCTTGGTTCCAGGGTGTGAGAGGCCATGGATGGCGTCAAAAACGGGCCGCCTCCACTTCGCAGGCACAACAGGCCTAGGAGAGCCCATGGAGACGTCGCAAAGCAGAGTGGTGCCAGCATTGTCGAACGTCACATCTTGCAGCCGCAGCCCAGAAGTGGATGAATGGCAAGCCTGCATGTCCGGGTCTGTAGCCTGCTCTGTTGCCATGCTGCCATAGTCCAGGCCGAGGTGGACCGCCCCCACAACAGCACGGGAGAGGCAGTCTGCGACATAGTTGTGCTTCCCAGAAAGGTGCGCAATGTCCGTCGTGAACTCCAAAATGTAGGTCAGCTGCCTCTGTTGCCTGCCAGACCATGACTGAGTGACCTTGGACATTGGCGAAAGTGAGAGGTTTGTGGTCCACAAAAACGGTGAACTGGCATCCCTCCAGCAGGAAACGAAAGTGTCGGATGGCGAGGTACACACCAAGTAGCTCCCGGTCGAAGGTGCTATACTTCCGTTCACTGGGATGCAACTGCCTGCTGAAAAAGGTGAGAGGCTGCCAAGCATTACCCACCCACTGCTCGTAAACCGCACCAACCGCGTAGTCCGAGGCGTCCGTGGTAAGTGCGACTGGGGCAGAGGAGGCGGGGTGGGCCAACATGGCGGCCTTAGCCAGGGCTGCCTTAGCGTCCACAAAAGCCTTGTCTCTGTCCGGGCTCCAGTCCACAGTGTGTTTAGGCTTGCCGCCTTTCAGAGCCTCGTACAAGGGTCGCATAGTTTGCGCGGCCCTGGGGAGAAAACGGTGGTAGAAATTAACCATGCCTAGGAACTCCTGTAAGGCTCTGATGGTGACTGGGTGTGGAAAAGTATGGCCTCCACTTTTGATGGAAGCGGAACGACCCCGTCCTGCGTGACTCTGTGCCCCAGAAAGTCTATGGTGGACAGGCCGAACTCGCACTTGGCTGGATTGATGATGAGCCCATGCTCAGTGAGTCGCTCAAACAGAGTGCGAAGGTGCGAAAGGTGCTCTGAAGGTGATGAACTGGCCACCAGGATGTCGTCGATGTACACGAATAAGAAAGGCAGATCCCGTAACACAGAGTCCATGAGCCGCTGGAAAGTTTGAGCCGCATTCTTGAGGCCGAACGGGGTATGCAGGAACTCAAATAAACCAAACGGCGTGATTACAGCCGTTTTTGGGACGTCTAGTGGGTGTGATGGTAACCTCTGATGAGGTCAACCTTTGAAAAAATGACCGCACCCGCTAGGTGTGCTGAAAAATCTTGGATGTCCGGCACTGGGTAGCGGTCAGGCGTAGTCGTGTCGTTGAGCCGTCGGTAGTCCCCGCAAAAACGCCTGCCCCCCCCTGGCTTAGGGACGAGGTGGAGGGGTGAGGCCCAAGGACTGTTGGAGCGTCGAACAATCCCTAGGCGCTCCATGGCCTCGAACTCTGCCTTGGCCACGGCAAGCTTGTTCGGCTCGAGGCGTCGAGCGCGGGCGTACACAGGCGGGCCAGTGGTGTCAATGTGGTGTTCGACGCCATGTTTGGCTGTGGAAGACGAGAAAGTGGGCTGCGTGAGTGCTGGAAACTCAGCTAGCAGCCGCTGGAAACTGTCCGTGACAGAGAGCAGGCTCGAGAGGTGTACTGCGTCAGAGTCGCTGAGCGCACATGCATAAGTACAAAAAGTGACGGAGTCGATCAAGCGGTGATTTTTAACGTCCACCAACAGACCGTATGCACGCAAAAAATCCGACCCTAAAAGGGGAACAGCGACTTTGGCAGTCACAAAGTCCCAGCCAAAGCGTTGGCCCCCAAAACACAGTTCAACATGCCTTGTGCCGTACGTACGGATGGGGCTGCCATTGGCGGCTTCCATGGGGGGCCGTGGGTGCCAGCTACCACGTCCACTTGTGAAGCAGGCAGTAGACTCCGCTGTGCCCCTGTGTCGCAGAGGACGCGCCGGCCGGAGATGGAGTCGCGGATTAAGAGCAGCCTACCGGCATGGCCGACGCTAACGGCCACTAGTGAGCGCTTGCCTTGGCGTTTCCCGCTCCACCGAAGCTGCACGGAGAGCGGCATCGCTTGGCCTTGGGGCCAAACCTAGCATGGTAGTAGCACACACCTGAAGACCGCTGCTGATGCGGGGCCGCTACTGCGATGAGCATGTGATCATCCGGAACCTCAGATACAGCACCAGCAGGGAGAAGGGCAGCTGCGCAGGGCTGCTGACTAGCCAGGAAACACCTGTCAGCCTCAGCAGCCAGTTCTCTGCAATCAGTGCTGGCAGTGTTGGCCAACGCAGCTCTCACATGAGCAGGCAGTTGGCGCAGGAAAAGGTGGAGGAAAAGGAAACCTGGCTTGTTGTCACCAAGCAGATCGAGCATTCGGTCCATTAGCTCTGAGGGCTTGCTGTCACCGAGCCCCTGAAGAGAGAAAAGCCTACTGGCCCTCTCAGTGTCAGACAGTTGGAATGTTTTCAGTAAGTGTTCCTTCAGGGTTTCATACTTTCTTGTCAGAGGGGGACGTTTAAGTAGGCTCACCACTCTCGATGCCGTAGAATTTCCGAGGGCAGATACCACATAGTCGTATTTAGTTTCGTCAGCGGTGATCTGATGCAAGGCGAACTGTGCCTCAGTCTGAGCGAACCAGGCTGAAGCAGAAGATTCCCAGAATTCCGGGAGCTTGAGAGACACAGCGTTGGCGGTCATGGCGAGCTGGAAAAAAACGTCGAGGTCACCAGTGTGGAAGTTTGCCCTTTTGGCAGAAAAACGAGCCGAAAACTTCTCACATTAAGACTCGTTGAGTCACGTTTATTACTTGAAAACGAAACTTAACCTCGCGCCACGCACGACAAAACGTGCGGCACTCTTAAAGGGATCGCAACTATAACGTGAATCATAGCAATAAAGATGATGAACCAACAACATAACACACAACAAAACACATATAAGAAAGTGAATTATGCCGTCAGTGCTAGGAGCACTACACCTCTGTAATATTTATTTTGAAAAACGTTGTATTTCAGAACTTCTACTTAAGTTAAAGGGAGAACGTCAGTCTGTAGCGCTGTTCCCGCTGTTTTCCCTCAAGATACGCTTGGCAAGTCCAGTGATTTTTTTTGGGTAATTGTTTTATGCTGACTCATCAAGGTTAGATAGCAAGGAAAGTCTACTTACAAACAGGTGACACATTTTGAAACATAAAATGTAAGATGTTTCCATTAATTTATTATCCTTCTGCTATTACCAAACACAGTTCTGGTTGTTTTTAGCATAATGACTTTTAATGTAATAAAAAGTGAATTAATTCTTTTGAGTATAGATGTATTTGTATAAATACATCATTTACTGCATAATTTAAGGTGCTGGAAAATCTTGAAAATGGACCTTGAATGTGCTTGAAAAGTGTTTGAATTTGACCTGGGAAAAGGTGTATGAACCCTGAGAGAAGAGGGACCATCTGGCTTGTTGTCAGCACATAGTTCACAGGTCAGCACCTGTGAAGGTCTGGGGCTGCATTAGTGGGTGACTTGCCCATCTCTGAAGGCACCATTGATGCTGAATATGTACAGGTTTTGAAGCAACATATGCTGCCATCCAGATTGCCCAAAACAGGGCCAAGCAACATTCTGCATGTATTAGAACAGCATGGCCATCAAACAGGGGTTAAACTAGCCTGCCCAAAGTCCAGACCTGTCGTCCATTGAAAACATTGGGTGCATTGAAAATATGACAAAAGAGACCATCAACCCCATGTGTCAGACACAATGCACTGCACTGCAGTCCCCAGAATGCACTGCAACTTAATATGTGCTTAAATACTCCTACTCCAACAACAATTTATGGAACAGCAGTTACACCTGATGTCTACACAATTCCACACCAGTCATATCACCAGCATCTCAACTGCAGTTTAACCATCATAAACACCTAACATTAGCTCAGCAGCTCAGACACGGAGCCAAAGTATATTAATGAATGCCAGGTGTCTAGTTTAAGCAAAGGCAAGTTTGAAAGACTGAGCTTCTGGTGACATTTAAAAGAAATGGGAAATTACAAGTATTCATGTAATATTTCAAGGTCTATTATAAGTTACAGTGCAACATTAATTAAAAATGAAAAACGTTTTTTTTGTTTTTTTTTTTGATATTTGTTGAGATTATTTAGTATGGTCTTAGTGGTTGAGATTGACACCCCTGCCCTTTTTGAGCAGTATTGAGCAGATGAAATCTCATATCAAGCAAGAATGGGAAAATGTTTAACTTTCAAAATTACTGTAAAAGGTCTCAGTTCCAAAGTGCTTACAGTGTATAGGTAAACGAAGAGGTGATGCATCACAATGGTAAACATGACCCTGTTCCAACTTTTTTGAAATGTGTTGCAGGCATCAAATTCAAAATTGGTATATATTTTTCAAAGAACTATGAAATTGATTTGTTTCAACATTTGATATGTTGACGTTTAAATTATTAAATGTTGTCATTTAAATTAAATATACAGTTTCAATTAATTGTACATGATTATATTGTATTTCTGTTTATATTTTGCACAGCCTCCTAACATTTTGGAAATGGGGTTGTATGGCCATCAGACTGATTTTAATCATATCATAAATCGCTACTTGCTTGTTTTAAATGATAATTACTTAATATTCTTCTTAAAAACGCAGTTGTTAACATAGTACATATATTAAAGTACAAGATCATTGTAAACCTCAACAGGGAATGCTAAAGTTCCTTTTTTAAATTATCAGGCAAAAAAATGGTCTGTGATTTCTTGCTCTGAGAAATCCCTACTTTAATTCTAGGGAAGTTTGTTAACAATTAATGACTATTAATTAAGCAAGTGGGAGAAAACACAGGAGGAATGAAGGTAATGTGTCTCCACATTGCCGTGTCAGTGGAGTGCAAGACTAAAACATAGTATCAAGAATTACAATGTCAGTATTGAAATTTATTTATTATTATATTTATTTATTATTATTTTTTTGTTTCAAATAATTTCAAATGCAAACACTGAGAATCTTTATATATTTTACTGACTTTCTTCCTCACCTGTAGATTTGCTGGCTGTAGCCTCACTGCACTGTCCCTTGAAATTTTGAGTACAGCTCTAAAAACAGAAAATTCCTCTGTAAAAGAGCTGGACCTCAGTAAAAATGACCTGCAGGATGCAGGAGTGGAAAAGCTCTCTTCTGGACTCAAGAGTTCACACTGTAAATTGGAGATAATCAGGTCAGAATTACAAAATTTCATTAGATTTCATAACATTCCAGCACTGTGGCATTATGCAACAAATATATATGTATTCTTATTCAATGTACTATATGTTGCTTTTACTTTTCTTTTCCAGACTTGCTGTGTGTAAACTCAGCGCACAGTCCTGTGACACTCTGCAGTCAGTTTTACAAGCAGAAACCTCCTGCCTGAAAGAACTAGACCTCAGTAATAATGACCTGCAGGATGCAGGAGTGGAGAAGCTCTCTGCTGGACTGAAGAGTTCAAACTGCAAACTGCAAATACTAAGGTCAGTATTCCTATATTTCAAAAATTGCTTATATAATCTATAGCAGGGGTCCCCAATTACATTTTCTTAAGGGCCGCATTTAGCCAACAGCACAAAAGCAAGGGCCAGCGCATTAGTTGCATAATGTTACCTAATTAGGCAGACAGTACAGTAGCTACTTGTTTGCTGATTTAGTGGATGTCATTAATTAGGTATATCAAGAGCAGTTGTATTATTTTACTCACCATTCAATGAGAGAAGTGACAGCGGCAGGTAGAAACAAGAGACCTGATGTTGGGGTGGTGCTCTGTAGTGGCAATGCGAAGACACTGTTCTAGGTGTGCACTGGAGAGTTTATTTCTGTCCTGGCTTTTGATAATGTTCATTGAAGAAAATGAAGACTCACAGATGTAGGTGGAGGGAAATGCTGTGAGAAGCAGCATTGCAATCTGTCTTGCCTGGCTAAACTGGGGAATCATGTTGATCCAAATTTCAGTCACACTAACATCCTTGTGCTGCTCTTTGAGCAAATCTGATTTTGATATTTCCAAGATCTCCATCTGAAGAGATGCTTCATCCAGAGATGGAAGCAGCCTTTTGGCCTCAGCAGTCCACTGACCATCTGCAGAAACAGAAAACGGCTGACGCAAAAACAGGAGGATTTCACTTGAGAGGTCTTCCCAAGAATGCTTGCATCACAGCATCCTCTTGCATTTTGTTCTTCTCACAGTGTTGCTGCAGCTTAGGAAAGTGCAGTTTTCTTCCTTGTATATCTCGCTGAAACAAGTCCAGTTTTAAACGGAAAGCTTCAACTGCTTCATACATGTCTGCAATGGTATGATTCTTTCCTTGCAGTTGCAAATTCAGCTGATTAAGATGAGATGTGATGTCGCATAAAAAATGCACATACGCCATTTCTTTGCTGTCATTCAGGAATTTCAGAAAAGAGTGAGCCTTTTCATTTTGCAAGTTGCCAAGGAAAGAACAGAGTTCATCATGTAATTCGCACACTCTCTCCAACACTCTGCCTTTGCTAAGCCAGCGCACATCATTATGCAGCAACAGGTCATGATGTGCAGCAGACATTGGCGATGCTGCAAACTAGAACTCTCCCTAATGAAGTTTACGAGCTTCATCACGTTATCCATGGTGTCTTTCATTTTCCCACACAGTTTTGCACACAACACTGATTTGTGAATGATGCAGTGAAATGCTGTTAGAGCGGGGATAACAGCTGCTAGCCTGCTTACCAGACCCTTCTGTTGCCCAACCATGGACGGGGCGCCATCAGTGACAACAGACGTGACTTTGCTTATGTCCAATCCGTTTCTTTCAAAGAACTGAGTTAGTTCGCTAAAAATGGCCTCACCTGTCGTGCGCCCGTGTAGGGGCAGCAAACAAAGCAGCTCTTCTCGAAAATCCTTCTCATCAAAAAATCGCACGAACATGGACAGCTGCTCGATGTCCGTCCTATCACAAGACATGTCAATGGCGAGCGACATGAAGTCCGTTTTCTTCAGACGTGAGAGCAGGTCACACAAGCAGTCCTCCGCTAAAACCTCCACCCTTCTCATTGCAGTGTTGTCCGATAATGGTACGTGCTTCAACAAATCCACCAGTTTTCCTCGTTTTTTCATCGTGGCTCAAAACTTCTTCCACCATATCAATCGCACACGTCTTTATCAACTCGGCATCCGTGAAAGGTTTCTTAGCTTTTGCTAAGTTCCATGATACGCGCAGAGATGCCGTTGTTGCGTTTTCCTGTGAAGATGTTGTCTTATGGATAGTAGTAACAGAATGATTGTAGGAGGCAATCAAACTTGCAATCTTTTGTCTTCGAATCTCTGATTTTGCTGGGAAGTTCTCATTGAAATTGCTGTGGCGTGTTTCAAAGTGCCGCTTGATGTTAGCCACCTTGCAGACAGCAACTGCTTGAGAGCATAGCAAGCAAGTTGGCTTAGCATTGGCACGGTCTGGTAAAATAAAACAAAATTCGTCGGTCCAGACGGAACTGAACTGTCTATTTTCGCTATCAACTTTACGTTTTTTCGCACTGGCCATGGTTTTGTGCAAGCAGGACTTATTTATGCATGCGTATGTGTTTGGCGGCGGGCCAACAGTTTGCCCCTCGCGGGCCGCCTATTGGGGACCTATGATCTATAGGGATGAGAACATGGAACAAAATATCTTCTCCTCAGTACTGAAACTGAAACAAAAAAGGGAATTTTGGTCAGGGTCCATGATGGCCATGACAAAAGCTTGATTATGTGGTCACTGAACTATTAATTTTTGGATATGGATGTATGTTTTGGATCATTGCCCATCTGGCAGATCCAACCATGACAAAGTTTTAGCTTTTTAGAGGAGACTGACAGATTTTCATTTAAATTCTCTTGGTACTCCTTCGAGTCCATTATGCCGTGTAGCCATCCTAACCAATATCCCTAAACAACATAGACTCTCCTCCATACCTAACACTGGGGATGGGGTGCTTTTCTGTATAACATTTATTTTGTTCATACACACTTTTAGTGTTTGTTCTAACAATAGAACCAAGTTCCAGTAGTGTGCAGTGAAATCCAGGTGCTAACATTTGTGGAAAAATGAAAGAAAATATATTTTTTCTGCCACCCCTTCCACACACACACACACACACACACACACATATATATATATATATATATATATATAAGTGAAAGTCACTTAATGGTTCCTGTAGTGTGAGGTGGTGTGAGGTGGTGTCACCCCCCTACCCAAATATTTATTAATAAATATATTTTATATATTTAATTATTAATTAAATATTAATAATTATAACTAATTAATAAATATAAATATTAATTATAATATTTATAAATAAATTAGTTTATTTATTTCAGTAATTCCATTCAAAAAGTGAAACTTGTATATTATACTCATTCATTACACACAGACTGATATATTTCAAGTGTTTATTTATTTTAATTTGATGATTATAACTGACAACTAATGAAAACCCCAAATTCAGTATCTCAGAAAATTAGAATAATGTGAAAAGGTTCAATATTGAAGACACCTGGTGCACCACTCTAATCAGCTAACTAACTCAAAACGCCTGCAAAGGCCTTTAAATGGTCTCAATGCTCTCAGTCTAGTTCTGTAGGCTACACAATCATGGGGAAAACTGCTGACTTGACGGTTGCTTACACAAGCAGGGCAAGACACAAAAGGTCATTGCTAAAGAGGCTGGCTGTTCACAGAGCTCTGTGTCCAAGCACATTAATAGAGAGGTGAAGGGAAGGAAAAGATGTGGTAGAAAAAACTGTACAAGCAATGGGGATAACCGCACCCTGGAGAGGATTGTGAAACACAACCCATTCAAAAATGTGGGGGAGATTCACAAAGACTGGACTGCAGACTGGGATCAGTGCTTCAAGAACCACCAGGCACAGATGTACACAAGATATGGGTTGCAGCTGTCGCATTCCTTGTGTCAAGCCACTCTTGAACAAGAGACAGCGTCAGAAGCGTCTCGCCTGGGCATAAGACAAAAAGGACTGGACTGCTGCTGAGTGGTCCAAAGTTATGTTCTCTGATGAAAGTAAATTTTGCATTTCCTTTGAAAATCAATGTCCCAGAGTTTGGAGGAAGAGAGGAGAGGCACATAATCCACGTTGCTAGAGGTCCAGTGTAAAGTGATGGTTTGGGGTGCCATGTTATTGGCTGGTATTGGTCCACTGTGTTTTCTGAGGTCCAAGGTCAACGCAGCTGTCTACCAGGAAGTTTTAGAGTACGTCATGCTTCTTGCTGCTGACCAACTTTATGGAGATGCAGATTTCATTTTCCAACAGGACTTGGCACCTGCACACAGTGCCAAAGCTACCAGTACCTGGTTTAAGGACCACAGTGTCCCTGTTCTTAATTGGCCAGCAAACTCGCCTGACCTTAACCCCATAGAAAATCTATGTGGTATTGTGAAGAGAAAGATGCAATATGCCAGACCCAACAATGCAGAAGAGCTGAAGACCACTATCATATATCACACACTCAACACCTGAGCAGTGCCACAGACTGATCGACTTCATGCCACGCTGCATTGCTGCAGTAATTCAGGCAAAAGGAGCCCCAACTAAGTATTGAGTGCTGTACATGCTCACACTTTTCATGTTCATACTTTTCAGTTGGCCACCATTTCTAAAAATCCTTTTTTTGTATTGGTCTTAAGTAATATTCAAATTTTCAGAATTTTATTCAAATACTGAATTTGGGGTTTTCATTAGTTGTCAGTTATAATCATCAAATTAAAAGAAATAAACACTTGAAATTTATCAGTCTGTGTGTGACGAATGAGTATAATATACAAGTTTCACTTTTTGAATGGAATTACTGAAATAAATAAACTTTTTCATGACATTCTAATTTTATGACCAGCACCTGTATCTATGAAAAAATAATGAAATGAAAATGATGGCAACATTAATCAACCCTACTGGACAGTAATAACGATCTGCAGGATTCAGGAGTGGAGCTGCTCTCTGCTGGACTAAAGACTGGAGACTGTAAACTGGAAAAGCTCATGTCAGTGTTTCTTTCACTACATTCCTGAATGATAAATATTATGTTTTTCACTACTTTAATAATACATCTTTTTATATCATAAAACAAGATTTCTGCTGAATTTAAATTTTAAAAATAAACTGGTAACATAGTTTAGACAGTTAAATTCCAGCAGGAAGACTAAATGACAGCAATCATTTAAACATGATTTTACCAATTACATACATCAATGTGTTACCAACCATCTGTACCAACCTTAGGTCAACAGTCATCATTTGCACATTTCATACACACAATCATTCTGCATCACACACATGCTGTGACATTCAGTCTGTTTAGAACAGACTCACAAGGCTTAACCAGAAAACATGATGAGAAGTTTTTGCAGTGCTCGGGAGCCAAAGTATGAATTTAAGGTTTAGTATTGGTTACATGCTGCATTTTCTGTTCTCTGTTTTCTATACCCCTGTCTCTGTAACCACTCTATCTGATGCAACCCAGAGGAGGAGGCATTCCCCTTTTGAGTCTTGGTTCCTCTCAGTAATTATTCCTAAAGCTCCTATGAAGTTTTTCTTGATATTGTCTTCCCTGGTGCTCTTCATTAGAGAGCTGGGTGCTATAGTGAAAGATAAATACTGAAAATAACACTCAAGTTTTGTTTCTTTTGTGATTACATTATAATCATACATGCCATATGTATTTTTTCAGGAGACTTTTGCCTACTCAGACACAAGTTTGCTAACAGAATTTAGATATGCTTAATTATGTCTTTTTTTTCCTCAACAACTTCAACTTCTAAAATATACCTTTATGATATTGATAACATATCACTGATAATCTACATTATACAGACCAAAGTAAGTACAATATTTTATGTGTATTTACAATTAAGAATACAATATTAAGATATGCAGTGAGTTTCCAATTCTAAACTTACTTATTTGCTGACACTTTAATGCAAATAAGTGCTAGATTAGTACGTATTTAGAGTAAGAACTACAGATTGTTATGTGTATTTGCCTGTTTTAATCGGTTCCTGAGAATGAAACGGAGAAGATACAGTAGAGAATACCCACACAATGTGGTAATAAAGTTCTAAAGGTTAATCAAATGGGACATCAAATGGTTTTGTCATAAAAAAAAGATAAGGTGCCAAAAAAGAGACCACAGAATGTGCATGTCAAAAAACACTCTTCTTTGCCATAGGGAATAAAATACTAACACTGGATGCTGTTCTTACATTGAGATCTGCCACTTTTGCCAAAGAAGTTGTTTAAATATATGCTTAACTGAAATGAAATCATATGTTTAGCATGTTTGTTATGTTTTATATGAATGTGAATAACCTCTCTCACTCTATTATCTGTCTTCCTTTTCCTCTTTCTGCAGATTGTCTGGTTGTATGATCAAAGAGGAAGGCTGTTCTTCTCTGGCTTCAGCTCTGAGTTCAAACCTGTCGCACCTGAAAGAACTGGATCTGACCTACAATCACCCAGGAGAGTCAGGCGTGAAGGTGCTCTCAGCTAGACTGGAGGATCCACGATGCACACTAAGAACTCTCAGGTATGAACAACTGTGTTCAGAGATGCCTGTGTGTGTGCACGAGTGTGTATGAGTGTGTGTGTGTGTGTGTGGTGGAATCAGAATGAACTACTGAAAACCATAACTTTCTGCTCCTTCTGTACTTCTGCTGGGTCACCAGCATCCTGATTCTAGTTTATGTATGCTATAATATCTATAGCAGCTCTCATTCACCTACACTGTTTTCACTCACCTAGACTGCATTCATTGTATTCACATAGAAAACAGAGCAGCTTTTCCATGTTGGGAAGTAATATTTATTTATTATTTATTATTATTGGTAATATTTTTTAGGAAAATGTGTAATATTTTAGTAAAGAACACTATTTGAATCTGATTGAATTTTGCTCATTCTGACAGTAAGTGCAGCACTGTCTGTCTTATTAGCGGTCAGTGTTGACACAGTCATTGCTCTTTAAGCAGAAAAGACGTCGTGTGTCTGCCACACTCTATGACCAGGCCATGATCTCTGAGTCTCTTTATCAGAGTGGATCTCAGTTTTAGATCAGAGGGTGATTATTAACTTAGTATTCTCGTATGTGATAAAGCTTCGTTTAAGGTGTTTTATAATTGGTTTTATTGTAATCAGGATTGCTTGTGTGCTCTGATTCTGATTCGGAGTCTGTGATCATGAACATTGGTGTAGAACTGGGCTTTAGGACTAGGCAAGTGAGGGGATTGTTTTCTTTGCTCAATTCTTGGTACTCCAGAGCTTTATAATAAATGGGGTCTGTCGCTTTATAAATGCATCAGATATTTGATTTCTGTTTCTTGCATTTTCATTTGTAATGGAAATCTGAGTAAAAAATGGCAAAAATGTAATATAATGCAGATATTCTCAAATTGCACAGTATGCATAATGTTTCATTTTTTATATTTAAGTTGGAACAAATAAAAAAAAACGAGACCTGTAGTGCTGAATTTTGAGCAATATCACAAAATATAAAAACAATGTATTTTGTTCTGGGAGCCATGTACTTCCAATGAAACACATCTAATTAAGCTCTCTTTGTAAGTACTTGAAGTACTGACTATATCCACCTTACATTCACCTCTATTTCTGTTCTACAGCTTACTGGGCTATGTGTGCAGTGCTGTTAGTGTCTTCTTTTTTGGTGGGGAACCCCAAGGGTCTGCAGTTTATTCAAAAAAGTTTGCAAGTACTACAGTGCTACGTTTGTTTGTTAAATTATGGATGGAAACCAAAGGGATAAACGCAGAACAGAAATTGGAGTCATTTTTCTCTGTGTTATCAAATATTTCCTGCAGTTAAGAAGCTTTCACAGAAAAGCCAGTGTCACCAGTGAAGAAGAGGAAGACTGGATATGCTCAGCCATATGACTGGAAAATCACTCTGAGTGGAAAACATAGAGGAAAAACAAAGTCTTGGTCTCTCTCACAAACAAACCACTATCCTCAGAGCTTTGACAGTGAGCTTGTACATCATAAAGAATGTAATTTAATAAAGCTCATATAAAGATTATATTTCATAGGACAGTGCCATGCAAAATTTCTGACACTGTAAATACGTAAGCATGTAAATGATGACCCCGAGTTCCAAAAGGCATAAAGTTAAAGACAACACAAGATTACTTTTTTATTTCCAACTTTTAGAGTTTTAAAACAACAAAAAGGAAAAGGGTCAGAATCAAAAGTTTTGGCACCATGCATGTTTAGTGTTTAATAACACCATCTTTGGAAGTATCTCAGCTTGTAAACCATATTTGTAGCCAGCTAAGTGTCCTTAAGTTCTTATTTGTGGGATTTTCACTCATTCTTTCTTGCAAAAGCCTTTTAGTCCTGTGAGGTTCCTGGACTATCTTACATGTTGTGCTCTTTTGAGGTCTATTCATAAATTTTCCATGATTTTTAGGTTGGGGGACTATAAAACCCATGGCTAAACCTTCAGCTTGTGCCTCTTGAGAGGTAGTCCATTGTGGATTTTGCTGTATTTAGGATCATTATCCTCTTTTCAACTTCAGCTTTTTTTTCCACAGTATGGTTCTTGTTTCCAGAATTTGCTGTTTTTAATTTAACCCATTGTTTCTTCTACCACTGGCTGCAATGTAAACCCAAAGCATGATCAATCCACCCCCACATTTAACAGTAGGAGAGGTGTTCTTTTCATGAAATTCTGGATGCTTTTTTCTCCAAACATAGCTAATCCTGGTTAGATGTTCCTTTGCAAATGTCTGACACTGAATTTTGTGGTAAAGACAGGAAAGTTTGTCTTCTTATGCCTTTTTTCATGAAGGTTATATTTGTGCAAGTGTCACTGCACAGTAGAACATTACACCATGATTCCATAGTCTGCTAAATGTTCCTAAAAGTTTTTGCAGTCAAGCGGGGCTTTGATTTGCCTTTAAATCAATCCACCAAAGTTTTCTTGACCTCTGCTATTCCTGTTAAATGCCATTTCTTAAATATGACCTGATGAAATGGCTACCTGAAAACAATTTGCTATCTTCTCATAGCCTGCTCCTGCCTTGTGGGTATCAGTTATTTTATTTTTGTGCTTGGCAGGTACTTAGAGGAGCCCATGGCTGCTGATTTTTGGGAATGGTTTGAGGAGGAGTTTTTACAGGTTTGGAATAAACATCACCGGCCTTTCCTAACCGTGATTATGAACAAGCTAATTAAGGTCTGAGACCTTAAAACTTATCTGAGAGCTCAAATGTCATGGGGTGCCCAAATGTTTGCATGTTGCTTGTTTCCTTTTTTCACTTTAAAATTGTGCAAAACAAAAAATAATACACTGATTTTGCTTAAGCATTTGAAAAGAATGTTACATGCTTTATGCCCTTTAGATCAGTTCATCTTCTCACTTAACTCTTCTCAGAACTTTTCACCAACCTTTGCATGCCTGTATTACTGTAGTATAAATCACATGTTTAGTTTAATAAAATAAAATCTTACACAGTCTTATACATTTGTTATATTCATGTGAAAGAGTTTCTCAATATGGCAAATAACTAAATTTTATAAAAAACAGAAAGAAAGATGCCATTTAAGGACTGACTGTCAGCTGTATCTTCATCAGTTAAAAAATCTGCTGTGCACAGTAAAAAAAAACAAAAACTCTTGTTTGCTCAATACAAGTTACAAAATCAAAGTTATCATAGTAATAGTATGTCATACATACATTTTAAATAAGCAGAAACACTTATTTGGACAATTTTGTACAAGGAGGACTGGAAAATACCTTCTTGTTCTTAGAGCTTTTAATATAACTGGAGAACAGGAAACACCATTAATTATAGTAAGTAGTGATACTTTTTTGATCCCACAACTGGGGAAATTCCACCTCCGCATTTAACCCATCCGTGAAGTGAAACACCACACACACACTAGTGAACACACACACTAGGGGCAGTGAGCACACTTGCCCGGAGCGGTGGGCAGCCCTATCCACGGCGCCCGGGGAGCAGTTGGGGGTTAGGTGTCTTGCTCAAGGACACCTCAGTCATGGACTGTCAGCCCTGGGGATCGAACCGGCAACCTTCCGATCACAGGGCCAGATCCCTAACCTCCAGCCCACGACTGCCCCCTGTTATCAAACAATTTTAAATATTTCAAAATAGAAGTTCCAAAATGATCAATTGAAATGGATATAAACACATTGCTAAAAAAAATAAAGGGAATACTCAAATAAAACATCCTAGATCTGAATGGATGAAATATTCTCATTGAATACTTTGTTCTGTACAAAGTTGAATGTGCTGACAACAAAATCACACAAAAATCATCAATGGAAATCAAATTTATTAATCAAAATCAAACCAAAATCAAAATTAAAGTGGAAAAACACACGACAGGCTGATCCAACTTTGATATAATGTCCTTAAAACAAGTCAGAATGAGGCTCAGTGTTGTATGTGGCCTCCACGTGCCTGTATGACCTCCCTACAACGCCTGGGCATGCTCCTGATGAGGTGGCAGATGGTTTCCTGAGGGACCTCCTCCCAGACCTGGACTAAAGCATCCGCCAACTCCTGGACAGTCTGTGGTGCAACGTGGTGTTGGTGGATGGAGCAAGACATGATGTCCCAGATGTACTCAATCGGATTCAGGTCTGGGGAACAGGCGGGCCAGTCCATAGCTTCAATGCCTTCATCTTGCAGGAACTGCTGACACGCTCCAGCCACATGAGGTCTAGCATTGTCCTGCATTAGGAGAAACCCAGGGTCAACCGCACCAGCATATGGTCTCACAAGGGGTCTGAGGATCTCATCTTGTTACTTAATGGCAGTCAGGCTACCTCTAGCGAGCACATGGAGGGCTGTGCAGCCCTCCAAAGAAATGCCACCCCATACCATTACTGACCCACTGCCAAACCGGTCATGCTGAAGGATGTTGCAGGCAGCAGATCGCTCTCCACGGCGTCTCCAGAGTCTTTCATGTCTGTCACATGTGCTCAGTGTGAACCTGCTTTCATCTGTGAAGAGCACAGGGCGCCAGTGGAGAATTTGCCAATCCTGGTGTTCTCTGGCAAATGCCAAGCGTCCTGCACAGTGTTGGACTGTGAGCACAACCCCCATCTGTGGACGTCGGGCCCTCATACCATCCTCACGGAGTCGGTTTCTAACCGTTTGTGCAGACACATGCACATTTGTGTCCTGCTGGAGGTCATTCTGCAGGGCTCTGGCAGTGCTCCTCCTGTTCCTCCCTACACAAAGACGGAGGTAGCGGTCCTGCTGCTGGGTTGTTGCCCTCCTACGGCCTCCACATCTCCTGGTGTACTGGCCTTTCTCCTGGTAGCACCTCCAGCCTCTGGACACTACGCTGACAGACACAGCAAACCTTCTTGCCCCAGCTCACATTGATGTGCCATCCTGGATGAGCTGCACTACCTGAGCCACTTGTGTGGGTTGTAGACTCCGTCTCATGCTACCACGAGTGTGAAAGCACCACCAACATTCAAAAGTGACCAAAACATCAGCCAGAAAGCAGAAAGGTACTGAGAAGTGGTTTGTGGTCCCCACCTGCAGAACCACTCCTTTATTGAGTGTGTCTTGCTAATCGCCAATAATTTCCACCTGTTGTCTATTCCATTTGCACAACAGCTGTGAAATTGATTGTCAATCAGTGTTGCTTCCTAAGTGGACAGTTTGATTTCACAGAAGTTTGATGTACTTGGAGTTATATTGTGTTGTTTAAGTGTTCCCTTTATTTTTTTGAACAGTGTGTATATATAGGCACAGCCATAATAGTGTATATATGTGTTTGTGTGTGTGTGTGTGTGTTTAGAGTGGAACATGGAGGTGAAAACAGAATCAAACCAGGACTGAAGAAATGTAAGTACTCACACACACACACACACACACACACACACACACACACACACACACTTGTTTTGTGAAAATCGTGACATAATCCTACAACACTGGAACTCCTTTCTGAGAGATCTAGAGATTAAAACAGGTCTGTGTTACAGAAAGTTCATATATTAAGTTCATCAGTTGATATTTTATTTTCTACCATCTTTAAGACGTCTGAACTTTCACAGTCCAGTCAGGACATTTTCCAGTTTAAATATCAGGAGATAAAAACACACGATGCTCCTGTTCAGACCACACGGTAAGGACATGATAAACTCACCACACACACCGTTCTGACCATTAAATCAAGGACAGGAACAGAAAAACTCCAGGACTTAAATAATAATCAGGTGTATGAATGATGCGCCGTGACGCTGCGTAACAAGGCGTTATAGAGAGTGAATAAGGAATTTATCAGGTCTCTGAAAGTTTCACTTTAATCAGTGACTTCCTCTGATGTTAAGATATTCTTAATCAGATTAATTTTAAATTAATTACTTTTCTTTATAAAGACACTCATGTTGGATCAAAGGATCAGCTCTGTCCCCTTTTCTGTTCACAGACTTGAGGTTTTAAAATGTAAAACATCAGTGATGAGTTTGCTGGTATGTTTAGCCAGTAGTTTACACCATAAAATCATTGTTACACATGGAACAACATAATAAACGGTGAACAGTGAAACAGGACCACCATAGATTAATCAGTCATTATAGATGATTATAGATTAATCACCATAATCGATCATTCTCAGCACAGCCGTGACACTGAAGTGGTTGTGTGTTGCTGAATGTGTGTAAAGGCTGGACGATACAATGATAGAATGATAGAGCGATAAATTACATCACGATGTGTTTTTCAATCAGTGCTTCCAGTAAATTGAACAAGTGCATGTATTAGGAATCTGTATTCTGACTAATTTGATATGGGAGTAACAGTTAATAAACACACTGTTAACCACAGAGAAGGAAATCACAATAATAATGAAATCAAAGTAATAAACAGACATCAACTGAAATTAATGTAGGACTATATGATTACTTATTAGGTAACAGCGCTGGACTGTATGATTACTTATTAGCTGACAGCACTGGACTGTATGATTACTTATTAGCTGACAGCACTGGACTGTATGGTTACTTATTAGGTGACAGCGCTGGACTGTATGATTACTTATTAGGGGACAGCACTGGACTGTATGATTACTTATTAGCTCACAGCGATGGACTGTATGATTACTTATTAACTGACAGCACTGGACTGTATGATTACTTATTAGGTGACAGCACTGAACTGTATGGTTACTTTTTAGCTGACAGCGCTGGACTGTATGCTTACTTATTAGCTGACAGCACTGGACTGTATGCTTACTTATTAGCTGACAGCGATGGACTGTGTGATTCCTTATTAGGTGACAGCGCTGGACTGTATGATTACTTATTAGGTGACAGCGCTGGACTGTGTGATTCCTTATTAGGTGACAGCGCTGGACTGTGTGATTCCTTATTAGGTGACAGTGCTGGACTGTATGATTACTTATTAGGTGACAGCGCTGGTGTCAGCTCTGACGCTGTCAGTCTGCCTGCCTTGGACTCTGTTACCTCCATGGACTCCAATTCCCAGCATGCTCTACCTATGGACTACAGTGACTCTGCTGAGCATGTGACACTCCGGCGCTCCGGCTCGCCTTGTTTCTAATCAGTGAGATTGTCTACACCTGTGAACCTGTGTATTTAAGCCCTGTTGTTTCCTGTGTTTGGTGCTGAGTATTATCTAGCCTCTAGCTCTGTTACGACGCGTTTTCCTTGTTCTTTCCCTTTGTTATTTCTGTCCTTCGCCTGTACTTCGTTTTCTCCTTTTTTGCCTTGCCCATTGATTGCCTTTCTGTTGCCATTTTGTTTGTACTTGTCTCTACCCTTTAGCCTAGCCCCTTTACCTGGTTTTTGCTCTCCCGTGTACCGACCTTTCTTCAGTCCGACCACCCTCTGGTATGTCTATGTTGCTGCTGTTGTTGTTGTTTTTGACCCTGCCGGTCCCTTACGATTATCTTGTATTGCCCTATTAAATTAAACCTTGTAATACCCATCAGCGTGTGTCTCTCCTGTTACGGGCAGTCGTGACAGAATACTCAGCCTTAATGGAGACAGCTGATACTGAGGCCTTACTCTCTGGCCTAACCAACCACGACCAGGTTTTAGGGCAGCACCAGCAGACGCTGGCCGGCCTCAACCAAAGTGTGGGTGAGTTAACTAACCGGCAAAACAACCAGAGCATTCAGCTCACTCAAATCTTTGCTGGTTTACAATCTCTCACCACTAATCTCCAGTCCCACTTGCATGACCAAACAGTAGGTTCTGTTTCTGTAGCCTCTGGTCACTTTTTCCCTATCTGTAAACCGGAGCCTTATGATGGTAACCCAAATAAGTGCAGTGGTTTCATTCTCCAGTGCTCGGTTTATTTTAGTAATTCCCCACCGAGTACCGACCAGTCTAAAATTGCATTTATAATCTCTTGTTTAACAGGTAAAGCATTAGACTGGGCAACTGCAAGTTGGTCGTTTCTCCAAACTCTTTCCTATTCTGACTTCCTTTGCCAACTTCGTTTAGTTTTTGACCACGCCCATTAAGGACAGTCCTGTGGGGAGCAACTTCTTTCCCTTCAACAGGGCTCTAGTTCAGTTTCTGAGTATGCCTTACGCTTCCGAACTCTAGCTGCGGGTAGCGGTTGGAATGAACCAGCTCTGCTTACCGTATTTCGTGATGGTCTTAACTCACGGGTCCAGTCTGAGCTTGCTTGCAAGGATGATGGCCTCAAACTGGACCAACTCATTTCTCTGGCTATCTGTATCGACCAATTGTTATCTCGCCGAAATCCTTCCCGTGGGAATCGACCCAATACGTCCTCTCGGTCTGTTTCTCAACCTGCTCTGCCTCTGCTTCCTTCTACTGTTCTTCCTGTTCTACCTTCTGCTTCTACTACCGAGTCACCTATGTCCTGTGATCGGACCCGTCTTACGCCGGAGGAACGCCAACGCAGATTCCTGAACCATCTGTGCCTGTACTGTGGAGGGTCCGGACATGTGAAGGCTTCCTGCGAGCTTCGTCCACCACTTTCCTCGGCATCTTCTTGGGGACAGCGCGTGGGGTTTACTCCGCGCGCTAACGCGGTCAGTGTCCCCACCAAAGGATTGCTCTCACGGGCTCTAGTTCTGGATATGTTGATTACCGCGCTGGATGGCAAACCCCTCGGCTGTGTCCCAATAACCCTACAGACTCTCCCTGTTACCCTCCAAGCTAGTGCACTACACTCTGAGGAGATTTCCTTTTTTGTTTTACCCTCCACTGATTTCCCCTTAGTATTAGGTTTCCCCTGGCTAGAACGTCATGATCCTGTTATTTCCTGGCATTCTCGGGAATTAGTTTCCTGGTCCCCTTATTGTTTCGAGAACTGCCTTTTCCCTGGCCACATCACTCTCTCCTCTACTACTATAGAGAGTCCCGATTCACTGAACCCTGTTGTCATCCCTCCTGAATACTCTGATTTCCTTGAAGTCTTTAGCCCCGTCAAAGCCACCAAACTCCCACCTCACCGCCCGTATGATTGTGCTATTGACTTAGTTGAGGGAGCCGTTCTGCCTAAATCCCGTGTCTATCCCCTAACTCTTGAAGAGGAGAAAGCCATGGATGCGTACGTCACTGAAGCACTAGCTCAGGGATACATCCGTCCATCTAAGTCACCCGTTGGGTCTGGGTTTTTTTTCATTAAAAAGAAAGATGGTGGGCTTCGACCGTGCATAGATTACCGGGGGCTTAACGATATCACGAAAAAATATGCCTACCCTCTTCCATTGATTCCCGTAGCTCTTGAACAACTTAGGGGTGCGTCTTACTTTACCAAACTCGACCTACGTAGTGCGTACAACCTAGTGCGTATCAGGGAAGGGGACGAGTGGAAAACAGCTTTCACAACTACACGCGGCCACTATGAATACCTGGTCATGAGCTACGGCCTTTCCAACGCTCCTTCCGTTTTCCAGGCTTTTATGAATGACGTTTTTCGTGAGTTTTTGAATAAATTCGTCATCGTTTTCATAGATGACATATTAATCTTTTCACCGGACTTCTCGTCACATGTAAATCACGTTCGCCAAGTCCTTCTCAGACTCCAAGAGAATAACCTGTATGCTAAAGCAGAGAAATGCGAGTTTCACTTACAGAGGGTATCCTTCCTAGGTTACGTCATCAGTTCGTCTGGTGTTTTGATGAGTGACGATAAAGTTTCCGCAGTCACTAACTGGCCCAAGCCTGGCTCCGTTAAGGAGTTACAACGGTTTCTGGGGTTTGCTAATTTTTATCGGCGGTTCATCCGCAACTTTAGCTCTACGGCCGCTCCTCTCACTGCCCTCTTGAAGGGATCCCCTAAAAAGCTCTCGTGGTCTGATTCCGCTCAGGGTGCATTTGATGCCCTTAAACTCGCATTTTCTACGGCACCTATCCTCAAACACCCCGACCCTGAGAAACCTTTCGTTGTGGAAGTGGATGCTTCTAACACTGGGGTTGGTGCTGTTCTGTCCCAGCGCTCCGGTATCCCTCTTAAGCTCCATCCCGTGGCTTTCTTCTCTAGGAAGTTATCACCGGCAGAACGTAATTATGGGATAGGTGATAGGGAACTTCTAGCAGTAAAACTGGCATTAGAAGAATGGCGCCATTGGTTAGAGGGTGCTGCACACCCTTTTACTGTTCTCACTGATCACAAGAACCTTGAGTATCTAAAATCCGCCAAACGCATTAACTCCAGGCAAGCTCGTTGGTCTCTTTTCTTTTCACGTTTTGATTTTTCTATTTCTTTCCGTCCTGGTCAACGTAACACTAAGGCTGATGCCTTATCTCGTATTTTTGCCGTAGAGGAGGAGGAGTCTTCCGATCCGGAGCGCATCCTTCCTCCTACCGTCCAGATCGCTGTCATTCAGTGGGAGTTCGATGAGCAGATACAACAGGTAAATGCTCATCGAACTCCCCCGGAGGGCACTCCTCCGGGTAAGCTATTTGTTCCTCCGCAATTTCGTAACCGTCTCATTACTTGGGCTCATTCTTCTTTGACGTCTGGTCACCCGGGCGAAACACGTACCCTCCAATTACTCTCCGCTCGTTATTGGTGGGATAGTCTCAGGAGTGATGTTCACTCTTTTGTCTCCTCATGCCCTGTTTGCGCCCAATGTAAAATCCCCAGAACTCTCCCAGCTGGCAAACTTGTTCCGCTCCCTGTCCCTGAGCGCCCTTGGTCTCACATCGCTATAGATTTTGTCACAGATCTACCTCCCTCTAACGGCTTTACTTCTATCCTCACTGTGGTTGATAGGTTTTCTCGGGGAGTTAAGTTTATTCCCTTCCCTTCACTGCCCTCTGCTCTACAGACCGCCCAAGCTCTATTCGAACACGTATTTCGCAGTTTTGGAATACCTGAGGATGTGTTGTCAGATAGGGGACCCCAGTTTACTTCCAGAGTATGGAAGGCTTTTTTCGAACATTTGGGAGTTACTATTAGTTTAACTTCTGGCTATCATCCCACTTGTAATGGTCAGTGTGAGAGGGTAAACCAGGAACTGGGCAAGTTTCTGAGGGTCTATTGCCGTCAGTATCCCTCCGAGTGGTCACAATATCTCATCTGGGCTGAAATCGCACAAAACTCTCTGGTAAATTCTACTACCGGACTCACCCCGTTTCAGTGTGTGCTGGGATACCAGCCCTCCTTAGCTCCATGGACTGCTCGCTCTTCTGGAATCCCCGCTGTTGATGATTGGATGCGACGCAGTGAGGGCGTCTGGGAGGACACCCATCGTCGTATATCAGATATTCTCCAGAGGTACAAAGCACAGGCAGACCGGCATCGCGGTGACACCCCCGTCTACTGTCCTGGGGATCGTGTTTGGCTCTCTACGCGTGACTTCAGGTTTGAAGGAGCCTGTCGTAAGCTCCTGCCCAAGTTCATTGGTCCTTTTAAAATTCTCAGTCAAGTGAATGACGTTACCTATAAGGTTGGTTTGCCTCCCCAGTATCGCGTTAACAACTCTTTCCACGTTTCCTTGCTCAAACCTGTAGTTTCAGGTCCACTAGCAGAGGATGACCCCATTGACGTTCCACCGGTGTCGGAGAGGATGGAGGATTCGTCCACGTATTCGGTGCGGGAAATACTGGATTCGCGCAGACGTGGAGGTAACTTGCAGTACCTGATTGACTGGGAGGGGTACGGGCCCGAGGAACGCTGCTGGGTGGCCGCCAGGGACGTGCTAGATCCAGGTCTGGTCGCTGACTACCACGCACGCCGTCCGAACCGTCCTGCACCCAGGCCTAGAGGGCGTCCTCGGGGCTCTCTCTCCGGTTCCTCTCAGGCTCCCCGGGGCTCCGCACGAGCCCGTGCGCGGCAGTCCAGTTCCTCCGCAGGCCCTGTTGTGGCTCCCCATTCCTCCTCCGGTGTCTCGGTTGGTCGTCGTCGGGGTCGTCCTCGCATTCGTCCCGCTCCGGTATCTTCGGGGGGGGGTTCTGTCAGCTCTGACGCTGTCAGTCTGCCTGCCTTGGACTCTGTTACCTCCATGGACTCCAATTCCCAGCATGCTCTACCTATGGACTACAGTGACTCTGCTGAGCATGTGACACTCCGGCGCTCCGGCTCGCCTTGTTTCTAATCAGTGAGATTGTCTACACCTGTGAACCTGTGTATTTAAGCCCTGTTGTTTCCTGTGTTTGGTGCTGAGTATTATCTAGCCTCTAGCTCTGTTACGACGCGTTTTCCTTGTTCTTTCCCTTTGTTATTTCTGTCCTTCGCCTGTACTTCGTTTTCTCCTTTTTTGCCTTGCCCATTGATTGCCTTTCTGTTGCCATTTTGTTTGTACTTGTCTCTACCCTTTAGCCTAGCCCCTTTACCTGGTTTTTGCTCTCCCGTGTACCAACCTTTCTTCAGTCCGACCACCCTCTGGTATGTCTATGTTGCTGCTGTTGTTGTTGTTGTTTTTGACCCTGCTGGTCCCTTACGATTATCTTGTATTGCCCTATTAAATTAAACCTTGTAATACCCATCAGCGTGTGTCTCTCCTGTTACGGGCAGTCGTGACAGCTGGACTGTATGCTTACTTATTAGGTGACAGTCCTGGTGTTATTTTTTATGTTGCACAAAATATTACAGTGCATAAATAGTATAGACTTGTATTTTTGTTATTTATAAACAGTCAAAAAATCTGAAAGTTTTTGTGTTGCTAGAGTAACAGAGGCTTCAGATTAACTAATGGCTTATCACCACAACTGATGAGGACTCATCATCTTCTATAAAGGTATTTTCTCCTCAGGGCACGATGTCAAAACAGTCAGCTTTTAAGAGAAAAATCATTGTTTCTGGAACGATCAGCAGGAGTAGTTAACCTAGTGAACAACACATGTTAATGTGCTTTGCTATCATGGAGGTTTTCTAAAAGACCCTGTGTACAAAATGACGAGTCCTCATCCTCATATAATGCTGTGCTGCCGAACTCCAGTGTTGGTTCATCTAATGTTTCACAGACTTTTTGTCTTTTAAATTGTTTAAACTTATATTTTCTATATTCTACACCACATGCACACAAACTGACCACTTCATTCAGCCCTTCTCCTCATATCTACACTCACTGTCCATTTTATCAGCTCATCTTACCATATGGGTGCACTCTGTAGATTATGATCAGACTAATTACAGACTTTTAGAATTAGCCAGTTCTTAGGAGCAGGTATTATTAGGATGGTGGGTCAGTGACACTGAGGTGTTAAAACACTCCAGCAGTACTGCTGTGTCTGATCCACTCGCACCAGCACAACACTAACACCCCCCCCACCACTTCAGTTTTACTGCAGTGTTGAGAAGGATCCACCACCAAAGTAGTACCTGCTCTGTGAGGGTCCATGGGGTCCTGACCACTGAAGAACAGGGTAACAAAGTATCAGAGAAGCAGATGGACTACAGTCTGTAACTGTAGAGCTACAGCTTGAAACTATACGGTCAGTGGAGCTGATAAAACGGACAGAGTGTAGAAACAAGTGGCTGCTGTGTGAATGTCTACAGGGATTATTTTGTAAAGCCAGTTTATTTTTGAAGGTTTATGTGCTCCTTTGGCTTTGAATACATATTTTCAGAAGAGGGAAGAACACAGGGTGACATACAAGAGTGGAGGGAGGTGCACACAGGTGGATTATATCCTTAGCAGGAGATGACACCTAAAGGAGATTGGAGATTCTAAAGTGGTACCAGGGGAAAGTGTAGCAAGGCAGCATAGGGTGGTTGGCTATAGAATGAGATTAGAAACAAAGAAGAGGAAGAGAGTAAAGACAGATCCAAAGATTAGATGGTGGAAGCTGAAGGAGGAGGATGGTTGCAGGCAGTTCAGGGAAAAATTGCAACAGGCCCTTGGGGGCAGTGAGGAGCTACCTGAGGACTGGGAAAATACAAATGGTTTCAATGTGAAGGTAGGGTTACATCAGGGATCAGCTTTGAGCCCCTTCTTGTTTGCAATGGTGATGGAAAGGTTGACAGATGAGGTCAGGCAGGAGGCTCCATGGACCATGATATTTGCAGATGACATTGTAATCTGTGGTGAGAGTAGAGAGCAGGTGGAAGAGAATCTGGAGAGGTGGAGGTTTGCACTGGAGAGGAGAGGAATGAAGGTCAGTAGAGACAAGACGGAATACATGTGTGTGAATGAGAGGGAGGCAGGTGGAAAGGTGAAGATGCAAGGAGTAGAGGTCGTAAAGGTGGATAACTTCAAATATCTTGGGTCAACCATCCAGAGCAATGGACAGTGTAGAAAAGAGGTGAAGAAGAGGGTGCAGGCAGGATGGAGTGGGTGGAGACAGGTGTCAAGGCTGATGTGTGACAGAAGGATAGCAGCAAGAGTGAAAGGCAAGGTTTACAAGACAGTAGTGCGTCCTGCTATGATGTATGGTTTGGAGACTGTGGCTCTGTCTAAAAGACAGGAGGCTGAGCTGGAGGTGGCGGAGATGAAGATGCTGAGATTTTCGTTGGGAGTGACAAGGCTGGACAAGATTAGAAATGAGCAGATCAGAGGGACAGTGAAGGTGGAGCAGTTTGGAGATAAAGCCAGAGAGGCTAGGTTGAGATGGTTTGGACATGTGTTGAGGAGGAATAGTGGATATATTAAGAGAACAGCCCTGATCCAGCTCATTAGCTGATTATGGAGCCCTTCATTAGCTGGATCAGGTGCTCTGGGGAGCTGGAATAAGAGACACAGCCTTCTGCAAATGAAGCTCTGCACGGTCGTGTTTACAGCATCACTCCTTCCTGCCTTGCTGCTTGTCTGGTTGCTGCCGTTACCGTTAGCCAGCTGCACCAGACTCAACAGCAGCAATGTATTTATTCCTTTTATACCTAAACACGGAGACAAACAACAGATCATCATTTACACTAGAGAAACACAAAGAACACAAGAACAGTTAGCTGATGGTGGCTTCTTGTCCAGATGTTCTGATCCATCTTAAGTGATGCACATTTACACAGACGTCAGAATGTAACTGTGGTGTCGTTTAAGGTGGAACTAAAGGAAAAATAATAGTAGCAAAAACTAGAAATGTGCCTTTCCTGAAGGAAACACAGGATAGTTGCGCAGCGGATACTATGGAAGTCGATACAAGGAACGAGGGATGAAAAAAATACATATGGAAGAGTGAGGATGGCTGTTAGTTAAAGTCATGCATGGAACGGTTTATAGCGTTGCAACCAAAGTATTTCAAACTACAACAGGTGACCTGTTTTTTTGATGCCTGTTTACTTGGAGCTTGGATCAGACTTTTGGCTGTACATGCAAATAATCATTACAATAAATTTAGGATTATGTGTTTGTGGAGTGATTTAATTGTTAATCCCACTACTTTTGGAAAAAGCATTACATGTACGCAACTATAATAATAAATCGGATAACAGTGTAGTTGTGCATTGCTTTAGTAATATAATAACTAAATAATAACTATAATAACTAAAACAATACACCCACTCTGGCCAGTGGCTCAGAAGACACTAAATACCTGTCTGCACACACAGCATGACCACAGGCTAGAGGGCAGCTTAGACAGTAAAATACTTTCTTTAAAAGTTAGAGCAGCATCTCAATTAAAACTCAAAAAACTGAATAATTAAAGTGCTAAGAGAACAGCAGCTGGCCCAGGGTGTACGCTGTAGTCCGTCTGGGGTACTAAGGCCAGCGCTGTAAACTGGATGCTGCAGTTGGTGCTGACTTTGCTGATTCTCCAGGCTACTTGGATCAACGTAGTCGAGACTGAACCTGCAGTTCCAACAACACGGAACGCTGGCACCAAGATACCCATCGACTTAGCCTAGCAGCAATGAACCAAAACCTGCCACCAGGACCCCAAGGTGTTTGTATATACGCCTGCTCCCATCCTAATTAATGACGTAGCCCACATAGAAAAACACAAACAGAAGGTGCTCCACTACACAGGCTCCATATACGGTATATCAACACCACTGACTGATCACAAACGACGGTGACCAGAAACGAGACTAACTAAATGAACTGTATGATAAAAATCACTGGCTAGATATTTTAATTAGCTGGTCTTAACTGCCTGTTTTTAGCAGCAAACTCAACGTTACTGGTCTGTTACAGCAAAATATATTTGGGCAAATCACAAATCTAGAATTATTACAGTTCAAATGGTTTAATTAGATTAATTTAATAAGATTATTCTTGCTGTTCTCTGCTGCTCGGGGTGGTCTTATCTGAGCTTTTAGCCTGAAGGGTCTGGAAAATAGAGCAGCGAAGTTCACAGATCACTGGAACCAGTTAGAACCAGTCAGAAGATCCAGTGCATTAACAGGTAGTTTATCAGGGGAGAAAACAGGGATAAAAAAACAGGAATTGTGGAAAAATACATCAGATTCCACAAATAAATAAATAAATACACAGTGCAGATTCTGCATTAATTAGAAATGAAGCCTCATTAAGAGCTCATGTTTAATTTAATAACGATAAAGGAGGCTATTATTATCTGTGTGAACTCCAAATCGGCTGTGTCCCAATATGAATAAGCTCCCTGAGAGAATCCGTCAGCAGCTGATCTACAGTCCGGCTGGTTTCTATGGAGCATCAACATGGATCATTTCAGCTGACAGACCCTGCACTGGACGTTTAGCTCGAACACTTTTATTAGGATGTTTTAAAGGCGTCATTAAAATGGAAACGACTACAAATAAACAGATTTTAGCTGGTATTGATCATCTTGGTACACGATAGATGGACCGAGATATTTGATTGATTATTGATTATTTCATTTATTTTTATCTTTCAGCGCTGCTGATGGAATTGAATTAACCCGTGCAGTGGTGCAACATCTGCGTTTTACATAATGTGAAAATTCCAGTCTTTTGTATCACAGTACTGTGAAAAAGTATTTGCCCCTCACTTGATTTCTTCTATTTTTGTTAATTTGTCTCATTTAAATGTTTCAGATAATCCAACTAGTTTTGATAAAGATAAAGACACACAAGTAAACACAAAATGCAGCTGCCATGTTCAAATGGGAGCTCCTCAGCCTGCAGGTTGGGGTTTAGATCATCCTGTCAGTCCAGGTTTCAGTTGATTGATATGATTACAGAGTTGATTTCTATAGAGACAGTGAGACCATCACCATACAGAAAGACTGAGCTCCATCAATATATATTAAGAATCCTTCCATAATCTCACTGCAGCTCCCTGAATAGACCTTATAAACAAAGAACACTTCAGGGACACACAGAGCAGCGTAAGCGCAATAGACACATATTACTGGATATCCTACTGTAAGTGTTAATCCTCTGGTAGAGTCTAAAACTGGTTTAAAGGTAGTTCTTAGGTACTGATGAACATGTTAGACCTTTCCCAGTCTCTCATTAAGCCCTCACACAATAAACACTGCTCTTAATAAAGTCGTGAGTTTGTCCTACTAACATTTTAATGTAAATCACTCATAATAAAGTAACATTGAATAATAAATAATGATAAAGTAACAGAGAATAATAAATAATGATAAAGTAACAGTGAAGAATAAATAATGATAAAGTAACAGTGAATAATCAGACTGCGCCGTCGGCCGCCAGCACAGGGCAACGACAGCGAGGCGCCACAAGCACAGAGAACTCCGATTCCCACAAGCCCTCAGGCTGATTAGGCCCAACCTGGTACACCTGTGGACTCCTCTACTTAAGGCCGTGGCAAACAGCCGCCCTTTGTCCCACCTTTGTAGAAGGGTGACCAGAATGGTACTTAGCCCAGGTGAGTGTTTAAACAAAAAGAAAAAATAAGAAAAGAACACAAAAAGAAAGAGGGCTGGAAAAACAAGAGAAACTGCCCCAAAACTACTTAAAAGCCCGAAAAGAAGGCTTCAGTAAGAAACAGCTCCAAGCCATAAAAAGTGTTTGTTCCTCAAAGATCAAAGAAGTGAAACCTAAAGCTGATCTTCCTCTCATAATTACAGAGGAAGTGTTTTTAGTTTTCAGATTATCTTTTATTTTACTTTTCTATCTCTGCCTTTGTTTGAGCTGCTTTCAGTGTAGACAGTGTCCTGAAGTTCAGTCGCTACAAATCAAACCCTGTTCTTATAAAGCAGCATTAAGTCAGGGATAGAAAACATCCCCCTCACGACAGCCTCAGTCCTACACAGCAGGACTCAATACTGAGCTTTATCTACTTCATCTACTGTCACAATAATTACTGAGTCTGTCTACAGAAAAACTCTGAATACGTCACTCAAACACAAACTCCTCGCCGACTGATCATATGTAGGTCATGCAGAGCGCAGTTTAAACACCATTAATATCAAATGATATCTGAATAACCCTCAAAGTGTTACGAGCACTGTAATAATCACAGTAATAGTGCTTCAGGACACGGCACTGATTTCTGTACCAAATCGTCACAAACCAAACCCTGTTCTTATAAAGCAGCCTGGAGTCGCCTGTACAAAAACATCCCCCTCACAACAGCCTCAGTCCTACACAGCAGGACTCAATACTGAGCTTTATCTAATTAGGAAAAGACTTCAAAGGGTCAAATATTTATTTACCAGGATGTCGGTCTCCAGATGTTCATGATGTGTGACGTTTCTTGAAGAAACTGTAGTTCTCCTTTGATTCATGTCTTCATTTATCTAGAGTGATAAAAGAAAAAAATCAGTGTATAGAGAACATCAACATTAGTCTTGTAGAAAATATTAAATAAAGTCTTAAATTCAACCAGGCAAAGATCAGCTAAGCTAGCAGATCACTGACCGACTACAAATAAAGTCTAAACAGCGCCACGTTCAGCTCTTATAAACCCAACCAGGTTCTCATGAACTAGACATCAGTCACATCTACTGAACAGACACAGGTGTTTTTTTACCATTTACTACAATTTATTCATTATTTTTTAACTGGGATCTGGACCGTCGTTGACCAAGCGCCCAGTGAAAGTGAAAGAAAAGAACAGAATCTTTATTAATCTACTCAGTTCCCCACTGTGTTTGAAATATCGCTCCCCAAGAGTCTGAATCTCCTCCTGTGATCTGCCGTCCTTCATACTCCAGAATAAAACTTCCTTTCTCCATATTTACTTTTGTAAATACACCGCAGCCTAAAAGACGTCAGAGAAAAAGATAAATGAAATGAAAATAAGGCGACGTTTTCTCAAACAGATTCTCTGAACATTTATTCTCACCTCATTCTACTATTGGTTAATCAACTCTAACCTTCATCTTAATTACTAAACCATTTAAAACCCCCTTTGTGATCAACTGGTCGAATATCATTCACAGTAAAAGGTGTTCCACTGTTACTGACACTCTTACAGCTCAATTAAACATTTAGAAAGACCTTCAGACACATTCTCACCTTTGAACTCATCTATGTGTCTTTCTTCCATTGTGCTGTTCAGTTACACTACAGACCGGGTTCTTTGGGTCGAGTCTCCTCCGTATTTCAGTTGTGCTGCTGTAACAGGAAAAATACGTCAGAATAAATGAGACAAATCAAGCCTGTAAATCAGTTTTACACATTCATAGTGTAACAGTGACGGTGCTGAACTCCTATGAAGCCTCTGAGTTAAGCTGCTCCACCTCAGTGGTGTTTATCTGATCAAACCAATTCATTTATTATTATTAGTTACAGACGGAATGAAGCTGGTGTTCATATTAAAATCTACAAGGTGTGTAAAACGTCACACGAGTAAAAGAACCAAATGCTGTTTTAATGCCACCGTTGATTTTTGTAGTATAAATGTTACCGAATGTAATTAAAACATCACTTTATTAAAACGTCAGTCTAGACCTCACATATAGATCATGAACAGGTGTTACTCTAAACGCTGCCCTGGTCAATGTTTTAAATCTGCAGAGCACCTTTAGGCCTTCAGCTGTTCAGTTCAGCTTTATTTACTCGTAGAGTGAGTGAACTAGTCTTAGTCCAGCTCTGCTAACTGTGGAAACACCACACCAGCGTTTCTAATTATGAGCCCCCCTGTATAGTTTAAAGAAGGCAGCACAAAACACAAACACACAAGAACCATAACCTGAGCGTAGAGTCCAGCCACATTTATCAGCTCTGCACATCCAGCCATCCAGCTGTGTGGAGTATAAACTGTGAGTGATGAGAGAAACATGCTGTTTCAGGCTTTTATCACATTCAGAAGATTCACCCATCTTATAAACCACTATGGGGCAGTCGTGGGCTGGAGGTTAGGGATCTGGCCCTGTGACCGGAACGTTACCGGTTCGATCCCCAGGGCCGACAGTCCATGACTGAGGTGTCCTTGAGCAAGACACCTAACCCCCAACTGCTCCCCGGGCGCCGTGGATAGGGCTGCCCACCGCTCCGGGCAAGTGTGCTCACTGCCCCCTAGTGTGTGTGTTCACTAGTGTGTATGTGGTGTTTCACTTCACGGATGGGTTAAATGCGGAGGTGGAATTTCCCCAGTTGTGGGATCAAAAAAGTATCACTTACTTACTTACTTATTACTGTGTCTAAATGGCTGCTAACATTAGCTGTTAGCGCATCTCAGGTCACCGTCTCAGGACGCCACCGATCCGCTGCAGGACACACACTCACACACACATGTTTTTAAGTCTTTATGAGGACATTCCGTATCAAACCAGTTAGAACATGTTTACAGGGACCACCTTTCCCTTTGCTCTAACGAGAAGCTGGAAATGTTTAAAAATATCACTTCAGATTCTTCTAGACCAACTTAAACTCTGGACACGTCAACCTGACATGACACTCGTATTTAGGGACATGTTGAAAGTAAGTATTCTTCTGCAGTAAGAATGTGGTTCATAAGGTCGTACCTGCTCCACCAGGACGCTGATTTAACAGTACAGGAATGAGGTCATTACGCTGTGTTAGAAGGACAAAGATTTACTGGCGCTTTATACACAAACACAGACATGATTGTGTGGTACGATGCCAGGATGCCACTCACTCAGAGCAGAAATGCTTTCACGCATTCACACAGGGCACTTGGGGATTGAAAAGTGCAAGCAGCGAGCGAGAGATGTACTGTTCTGGCCCGGGATGGGTAAAGAAATAGAGGCGCTGGTAGGATCTTGCAGCATCTGCCAGGAGCGACGCAACTCCGCCCAAAAGGAGCCGATGATTTCACATCCCATTCCGGAGCGACCTTGGCAGGTGATAGCCACAGACTTGTTCACATGGAACAACACTGACTACATCGTTGCTGTTGACTACTATAGCAGGTATTTCGAAGTGGAAAAAATCACCAGCCTCACGTCCAAAACAGTCATTCAAAAGCTCAGGGCTATGTTTGCAAGGTTTGGTATTCCACAGACACTAATCAGTGACAACGGGCCTTGCTATAACTCACGGGAGTTCAAAGACTTTGCCTGCACATGGGACTTTGAGCACATCACAAGCAGCCCACTATACCCACAGAGTAATGGCTTGGCCGAAAGGACTGTCCAGACAGCCAAAGCCCTCATGGACAAAGCACATGCACAGCAGTCAGACCCCTACCTGAGCCTATTGGAATATAGGAACACCCCAGTTGATGGCCTGAAATCGCCTGCGCAGCTGCTGATGAGCAGGCGTCTGCGCTCAATCCTTCCATCCACTGAGAAACAACTCCAACCGGAGCTTGTCTGTCGTAGCATGGTTCGCAGCCGGAGAGAGGTTTGTCAGGCAAGGCAAAAACTCTGCTATGACAAGACTGCAAAAGCGCAACCTGCCCTGCCCACAGGAGCTGCAGTCCGTGTCCAACTGCCAAATGGGAAATGGGAACCCGCCACAGTTGTGGATTCAGCAGGCACCCAGAGATCATACAACATCCTCACAGAAGAAGGTCAGGTGCTGAGACGCAACAGGCGTCACCTTCTGAAAACTGAGAGTAGCACCAACACAGAGACACCAGCTCATGACCCTGATCATGAGAACACTGAGCCAATGACCTTACAGCAGGACACCGTGAGTCCAGCCCCCCAAGAACCTCCACGCTTCACCACCACTAAATCAGGTCGCATAGTGAAACCAAGAGCTAAGCTAGACTTATAAAAAAAAAAAAAAAAAAAGATAGGTTAAAGAAACTGTTGAAAGTGTTAAAAAAAAAAAAAAAAATATGACTTTGATGGTGAAATTGTTTGTTCTGTTGTTACAGTTAAGAAAATACCAGAGTCAAGGTTACAACTATTATATTTAGTTATGTCAAGATTCTCAGGAATGTTTAAAATTGAAGTTAATGCTGACCTACAGTATTACATTTAAGTGACAGTTATCGTCATACTGCTCAGTACATTTGAACCGTGTTGAAGTAACTGAACCAAGTTTGAGTGTTCGAATGAATTGTTGCTGTGACATTTTGGCAGCTGTGATTATTTACAATGGTCATGTTCTTCAAAAGAAAGGAGATGTAGTATTTGGATATGGCTAGGAGCCCACCGGTTGATGACGTAAGCAAGGTGCGCCAGAGTAATAGAGTAATAGAGTTACAACAATAAAGGTTGGCGACGCACGCACGCCAGAGAGCGACTGAAGCACATTGTCTGTGTCTTTATTATATCGTTCCGTGAACATTACACATCTGTTCCTCTGATACTTTGTTACCCTGAGTGCAGAAACTAGGAGGTGGACTGAATGAAGTGGCTGCCTAGTGTCCAGCTAAATGAGAGAGTAATATCTTTCATACTGAAAACCTTTCCACTGTTATGAAACTCAGACATGACCACTTTCAGGGCATCAGGACATGTTTTCTGTCTCCTTTCAGGTTCATGTTTAGTTCTTAGTTTCCTCTGTGATCCAAAAGAAAACCTCCCTTATCAGAATGGACACGGCTGAATACGCCACAGCCTACGAGAGAAAACAGAGAACATGCTGACCACATCAGACCACATTAACCTCAAACACATCAATAAACACAGCCAATTAAATATGAATATTAAACAACCTTTTTTCTGGATTTCTATATTTCAACCAGATTCAGACAAACACCAAAAACCATTCACATCAGCTGAGAGGTCAGGGCCAGCGCTAGGGGGGTGGGGGCTGAGGGGGGCATTGCCCCCCAAATTGTGTCTTTGCCCCCCCAAGCACAATGCAAGCAATGGCTATTTTTAAAATTATCTCTGAACCAATCACAAAAATGCATTTTGCTTTACAGCGTGAAGATATTTGCTTGCTTATTCCTGATTGGCTCTTTGAGTCATATAAAAATGGGCAGACTGCCCCAAACAGTTCAGTTGGGCAGTGTATGTTCTGTTAGTGTGAGCGAGAGGCAGGTATACTGGTAAACACTCTTCTGAGGTGTAACTGACGTCGTCATGGTAATATTTGCTTAACTGTGGTTTTTCGTTGCTTTAATGTTACTTATCTCTTACACAGGTGTTGCTTAAATTATTTTATTAGCCGTTAGCGGTTAGGCTAACTTGGTTCTCCTAGCACAGGGTTAAGTTTATTGATGTCTTTCTGTGCATTTTTCATGTAATAAATATACACTGTAGAAACACTTACAATGCATCATTTTTTTTTCATCTCAAAAAAATCAACTGACCGTGTGAGTGTCACACCCGAGGGCTCCTCCACACCATGTCAAACACCACCAGCGTTAGCTGACTGTGCTCTTTCCCCCGCGCAAGCCGTCGCGGCTCATGGTTTAAACGCTTCCTCGCCATCACAGCCAGTATTAAATGCTTTTCAGAGCGAACTTTTGGCCACACAGCACAGGCTTTTAATCCGAGCTGGTATCGATCCAGGCCATGGCTTGAGTATTCTGTAAGAACTGACGCATGCTTTTGCTTTCCGTGTCGAATATTTGAGGGAAAAAATGAGAGAGATTTAGCATTCACAAAGCACGGCTATACAAACTGGAAAGCGGCACTTGACAGTGATAAAGGCTTTCAGAAGCACGCATCCAGTCAGAGTCATGTACGAGCTTGGCTTTGTGGGCAGAAAAGAAACAGAGAGAGTCAAGCGGTGACACCATCACTGGTCTATTGGGTCCAACCCAGACAGAGAAAAACCGCTACTATGTTCGAAGCATAGCGGATGAGGTTCGGTTTTTGGCTGTAAATGAACTGCCTTTTCGTGGTACCCAGGAGTCGACTCAGGACTCGAGTCAAAATGACGACATATCAGCTGGCCTTTTCATCAAGCTTTTTGAATATACTTTAACCAAAGACCCTAAATTGGCAGATATAGCAAAACATATTCCTCAGAATGCAAAATATACATTGAAAGATATGCAAAATGAGATCATTGACACGCTAGCAAAGAAGTGTAATGTAGAGAACCTTTCCCTAATGATCAGGTTCATCTGTAATTCTGTTCCAGAAGAGCATCTTATTGGCTTACTTGACTTAGATCAGCTAGATGCTGAATACATAACTGATCAAATACTAAAGCATCTCTCTGATGGAGGTTACTGTTCTGATCACATCATAAGTCAGTGCTATGATGGAGCAGCTGTAATGAGTGGGGTGAAAGGTGGAGTGCAGACACTGCTTCAAAGAAACCTTGGTAGAGAAATTCCCTACATTCACTGTTATAATCACCAGCTACATCTCACAGTGGTCCATGCAATGCAAGCAGATTCACGTGCTAAATCCTTTTTTGCACTTTCTAGCACACTTCATTCATTTTTCCAGTGACATTATGTGGTTCGGCGTTATGACACCCCCCCTCTCAAAAAGCTTCTAGAGATCCGGTGGACCAGTCATTTTGATGTGACAAATTGCTTAGTGCAAAATGAAGATGTCATTTTTAAAGTTCTGTCTGATGTGTGTGAAGATTCTGATGCACCTGTGGATTTATGCACAGAGGCATCAGGGCTCTTAGTGCAGATGAGAAAACATCATTTCTTTGAAATTGGAAAGTTCCTTTTAAAAGTTCTTGCCAATTTGAAGCTGGCCAATTCAATCTTGCAAGCCAATTCTGTAGACCTGTGTAAGGCTGGGGAGGTCATCTGTGCATCTCTGAGTGCTTTAAAAGATCTACGTACTGATGAATCCCTGAATGATCTGGCTATGTCAGAGAGTCCACCTTCAAAGCGGAAAAGGACTATGAACACACAGTTGACTGACAGCGTGGTGCTTTCCAGTGTAGGGCACAGACCTGGTGACTCATGTCATACACCAAATCAATCTTTGAGGAGGTCGCTTCTGGAAATTTTAGACAGAGCCATTGCTGAAATGGAGAACAGATTTTGTGAAAGAAATCTGGATTTGATGACAGCTGTTAATGGTCTCCTCCCTCACGATGGCTCTTTTCTTGATCTGGCCATATTAGAGCCCCTACAACTTTATAGGTACTGACACAAACATCCTGAGAAATGAAATAAACGTGGCAAAGCCTATGTTGCAGAATAAATTCTTGACAAGCTCAGCAAACCTTTCAACAGTGTGCAATCATCTTCAGGCCTATAAAGAAGCGTTTCCTGTCCTGCGTTCTCTTTATGTGACTGCACTGGTGATAGGTGTATCCTCAGCATCGTGTGAAAGCTCGTTCTCTACACTGTCAAGAGTTCTTACTCCCTTTCGTCGCACAATGCTGCATGACAGAAAAAGAAATGTAGTGATTCTGGGCCATGAAAAGTCAATAACCAATAGGCTTGATATGGAGGAGTTTGTCAGATTATTTGCTGAAAGAATCAGAAGACGGCTTCTGTAAATTCTTTGTTCTGAGTTCATTTTACAATACAGGCTCACCTAAGGTTTTAGATAACTGTATCCACACTGTGCATATAGACATTTCATTTTTTGTATATAGTTTGTTTGGTTACGTTATTTTTAACTTGGCATTATTTTTACATGACCTTCTCGTTGCAAGGCAGGAGTGTTACTGCCACAATATATAGGTTTATAGTTGTGTTCAATGAAAATATGATTACTGTTGTTCATTTGCACTTAGTCTTTACATAATTTGTTATACTGTGCATAAATACTGCATTGTACCAGTACGTTTCATAACATCAATAAAAACTTCAGTACTTTACCAGATTTTTTACCATTAAAGTGCAGTAGATAAGAAAATGTTCCTTATTTTATGTCCTTTCATATTTTTTTCTTTTTCAAAATAGAAATGTGATGAATACCCCCCTTTTTTTTTTTTTACAGAATTTGTATTCTTTTGTTTTCTTTATATTTTTATTTCCCAATAATCTAAATATTCTCACTCATTCCTATTTCCACGTTTGAGTATTCTCAGTCTGTGTGTAGGTACGTTTGTCAGCTTTGACTTAAATTTGTGTAGCAGTATGCTTTCAGTTGCACTTGTGTGCCCCCTTATCTTGGCCGTTCCTTGTGTTAATTGGTGAGCCAATCAGGGCTCTCTGTGGGACTATAAAAGAGTCTGCGTACGGCCATTCGGGGCGCTGTGTGAATGACTGGTGCCACTGCTCATTTCCCTCCCGTTGGCTTCTGTCCTATGGTTTGTCATTTTATCTAGTACAAGATGACCTGTATCGTGATGGGAGTGGAGTACTAGGCAAGTCTGTTTTTGTTACTGCTTAGGATTGGTGTTGGTGTTGTCAGCTCACTATTGTCCGAAGCGGGTGCTTACTGATATCTGCGTTTGCCGTGTTAGCGGAGCGTTAGCACGGTCTGAAGTGTCTGAATTAGCCTTTGCTCTCCTTTGCCTGGCTCTGGATAAACGGTAGGCACTTTTTTAAATATTATTTTTCTAGTTATTGTGGTTTTATAAAGATTATAACTCTTAACTTTTCTCCTATTGCAGGATGGTCAATTGGTGTTGGCTTCTGCTGTTTTGTTTCTGCCATTGTACCTTTGCAAGCTTTCCATCTCCGTGCTTGCTGCCTTGTTTCTTCCTCTATCGCTGCTTGCTTGGCGTTGATGCTACGTGCCGGTGCTCTCTCTGTTCTGAGCCCGTCCTGCTTTCTGCGGGGATTGCACGCCAAGCTTGTTCAACTCATCGGTTCTTCCTGAGTTTATTATATTTTTGGCTGTATTTTTGTTTATTTTATTTTCTTTCTTAAAAAGGGCTTTACTGTTTTATTTATTTTTTTTTTATTATTTGGGGTTTATTGACTTGTTTTCCTTTGTTTTTTGGTTGTTTTGATTTAAAGTAAATTTGTTGTATAATTTCTTTTCTTAGTACATTTTAGGTTGCAGGATTCTCTCTCTTTTTTTTTTTTTTTTTTTTGAGTTGGTTAGTCCTGGGTGGTAACCACTGTGAACAGCCTGCTTTGTTTTAGTGTTTCTTTTTATGCTTAATAAACAATTATTTGTATTAGAGACGTCTCTGTTTGTTAGTATAACGAACCTGTGGGCCTATTGAGTATATGGTAGTGTTCCCTAGGAGTGAGTTCCTGGGGTGGCGTAGTCAACTTCATTCGGTTGGTTTCAATTACTGAGCAACCACGCCGCCACGCCACATTCGTATTAAAGCCTTTCAAGAAATAGAGTTGTTCTATTAGTAATGGCAATTTAATTAAGGGGGCGTATTAAAATGAAAATACAATTAGATCATCTTTTTTTTTTCTCCTTTTACATAATCAACATGTATTTTTTAATCATTGGGTTTTAAGTTTAAGTTTTTATTTCTTTACCTCATACATCACTTTAAGCCAGTATCAATAGCTTGGCTGTCATCATTCATGCACAAATCAAGCCTTGAATATATTTCTGGCTTCAAAAACATGACAATCAACATGCCCCCTCATTAGGTTTTACTGCGCCCCCCAAGCAAAGCAGTCCAGAACCGGGGCTGTGAGAGGTCCTTACAAAACTACACAAACCAACACCCGAGCTCTTACTCTCACACACACACTCCAACAGACGCACACTCTCTCTCGTGCGCACGCGATCACACTCTCTCTCTCTCTCTCTCTCTCTCTCTCTCTCTCTCTAATGTCTCTTCCTGTGTGCAGATTCCTGTGACTTCACTCTGGATCCAAACACAGCGCACAGTCTTCTCTCTCTGTCTGACGGGAACAGGAAGGTGAAGTGTGTGAGATCTCAGTCATATCCTGATCATCCAGAGAGATTTGATTACTGGGAGCAGGTTCTGTGTAGAGAGAGTCTGATTGGACGCTGTTACTGGGAGGCCGAGTGGAGCGGGACGGTTCATATAGCAGTAACATATAAATCAATCAGGAGGAAAGGAGACAGTGAGGACTGTGGGTTTGGATGGAATGAAATGTCCTGGATTCTGAGCTGCTCTGATGACAGTTACTCTGTCTGTCACAATAATAATGAGACTGAACTCTCTGCTCGACCGTCCAGTGAGAGAGTAGGAGTGTATGTGGACTGTCCGGCCGGCTCTCTGTCCTTCTACAGCGTCTCTGATGATCAAACACTGACGCACCTTCACACGTTCAGCACCACATTCACTGAACCGCTCTGCGCTGGGTTTACAGTGTGGATCAGAGGCTCCTCAGTGTGTTTAAAATAAAATCTCCTCCTGAGTGAAACACAAACCATAAAAATATCAGGTTTATGTGGTTTTATGTGTAAAACAGTGTAAAGATTCATTTTTACATCATTTTTATCTTCATTCTTTATGTGGCATATTATCATTATTGTTATTATTATTATTATTATTATTATTATTATTATTATTGTTAGTAATGGTGGTAGTAGCACTTTAATATTGCCGCTTCCTAATGTTCTGGGATTGTATTCATGGTCTCTGCCTTTGGTTCCCCCCTCCCCCTCCAGGTCACTGCTCTGCTCTGAGGTGTGTGTGTGTGTGTGTGTGTGTGTGTGTGTGTGTGTGTGTGTGTGTGTGTGTGTGTCTGGCCTCCGTTCAACCGTCCTTGCCTGAGTCTCGCGCGCTCCAGCATTCAGGTAAACGTGCAGGTGTGTCTGGAGCGTCGGGAGCTTCATGGCGCTGGTTGTGTCTTCAGCGTGTTGTTTGGTTTGTTCCTCACCTGCTGGGGCCGACGGCGCTTGGCCAATCAGGAGGCTTCTCTGCGGCGCGTCATTCAATCCGTGAGTATGTCGCGTCTGCTGAAACTCTTGGCTTTGATCCAGCAGCGCTGCAGCTCCTGTTTGTTTATGGTCATCAGTGGGGCCAGTGAATGTGGTGCCGGCCGACGCGCCCGCTGTATAAGCGCTATAAACGGCCTGTATCCGGGGATAAGCCGCCGTTTCGCCTCACGGAGCCTTGAAACTCCCGGCGCATGTGTTTAAAGCGTCGCTGATCGTTTAGCGGTCATTAGGCCGTCGGGCACTCGCATTATTGAGCGGCGGCTGGTGTTTTAATGTTTGTTCTTTTGGCTGTTCTGTGTGATTTAATGTGTTTGGGGGGACTGGGGCGCCCCCTAGTGACCGTTTTAAGAACTAACTGAACGTCAGAGCAGCTGTATGTTGGCCTATCACAGCCTAAGCTGCAGCTATCCTGTTAATCTGCTGTGGGTTGCCATCGCCTTGTGTTATCCTCTTTTTCTGGGGGATTTGGCTGCTGAGAAATACTAGTGCGCTTGTTTTGTGCACTTGGTGCATTCAGTGTAACAGCTTTGTGTAGTTCAAGCCATTTTTTGGCGGTGCCTAAGATTAAGCCCAGTAACTCTCTAGCCGAGCGGCACTGCAGCCGTTGTCTCCTGTTCTTTTTCTTTTGGGTGTTGAGTTGGGTTGATTGTACTGTAGGTGCTGAGTGCTCCAGGGGGAGTGGCTTATTTTGTGTTCACTTTACTTTTGGGAATTTGTGTATTTTGGTTTGCTTCTCTTTTGCGACCCACAGACTTTTCTCGTGTGTGTATGTGTGTGTGTGTGTGTGTGTGTCTCCTATCTATCTATCTATCTATCTATCTATCTATCTATCTATCTATCTATCTATCAAGTTTGATTTAAATTTGATTTTGATTAAATAAACTTTTGTTTGGGAAATCTTAGTCTTACTGTTCCTTTGTGGTGCCCATGAACCTGTGTCCTTCACTTAAAATTCTCTGGGTGCAATTCCCAGAGTGGCGTAGTTGGCTACACTAGTCTTATTTCATTATTTAATCTTATACAACTTATAGTTCCCCGTTCGCCACGTTACATTTATAATGAAACCGTCTGTATTTGTTTCTGTGTCTTTAAGACTGATATATGTAAATGAGCTGTGCTCTGATTGGCTGTGCTGTGCCTCATTTATAAAGCAGTTCAGTCTGTGTTTCTCTGGTTTGGAGATTCAGATGGAGACGATGTTCAGAACCAGTGGAAGATCTACAATAAAGAACTGATTAAACTCCCAGAATTATGATCATTTAATAAAATAAAGTGCTGATAAAGTCGCGTCTGATTTATTTACAGCTGCACAGATGAAACCGACTGAACTGAAAGTGAAACTACACACCTTTCAGGGTAAATAGAGGCTAGCAGGTTAGCATGGAGCTAACACGCTACTTCACAGCCAGCAGGTTAGCAGAGAGCTAACACACTATTTCACAGCTAGCAGGTTAGCGTGGAGCTAACACGCTATTTCACAGCTAGCAGGTTAGCGTGGAGCTAACGCACTATGACTAGTGAGTTGTTTCACAGCTAGTGGGTTAATATATACACCGCCCTCCACAATTATTGGCACCCCTCTTTAAGATGTATTAAAAGCCTTAAAATAAATGCAGTTTTTAGTTCAGAAAAATCATCTCTCACTGGAAAATTTTTTTTTTTTTAAGTTTACATGACTTCTCATAAAATCACCTGCTCCACAGTTGTTGCCTGCCCCAAACAGTTCCTAGAAAATATGTCTGGACTTCGCTAAGCAGTACTGGGACTTCAACTGGGACTTTGTGCTTTGGTCAGATGACACCAAGATAGAGCTTTTTGGCAACAAACACTCTAAGTGGGTCTGGCGTAACACAAAAATGAGTATGTGGAAAAGCACCTCACACCCCCTATGAAGTACGGGGGAGGATCAGTGATGCTGTGGGCCTGTTTCTCTTCCAAAGGCCCCAGGAACCTTTTTAGGGTGCATGGCGTCATGAACTCTTTGAAATACCAGGACATTTTAAATGAAAATCTGGTGGCCTTTGCCTGAAAGCTGAAGATGGGTCATCACTGGGTCTTTCAGCAAGATGATGACCCTAAACATGTGGCCAAATCTACACAAACATGGTTCACCAGACACAAAATCAAGGCCATCTCAGTCCCCAGACCTCAACCCAACTGAAAACCTGTGGGGTGAGCTGAAGAGGAGAGTGCATAGGAGAAGACCCAGGACTCTGGACGATTTAGAGAGATTGTGCAAAGGGGAATGGTGGAAGATCCCTCTCTCTGTATTCTCCCATCTTGTGAAGTGTGATAGAAGATTAAGCGCTGTCTTGTTGGCAAAAGGGGGTTGTACAAAGTATTAACATCAGGGGTGCCAATAATTGTGGCACAGATGATTGCATGTAAAAGAATTATTTCTTCCATCCATCCATCCATCCATCCATTTTCTAAGCCGCTTCTCCGTCAGGGTTGCGGGGGGATGCTGGAGCCTATCCCAGCAGTCTTCGGGCGGAAGGCAGGATACACCCTGGACAGGTCGCCAGTCCATCGCAGGGCAGAATTATTTCTTAATGTGGGATTTTTTCCACTGAATAAATGCACTTTAATTAAAGGTTGGGTTTTTCTTTTTTGCATTGTCATCCTATATTATTAAAAAAATTATTAGAAGCCTAAGAATATCTTAACGAGGGGTGCCAATAATTATGGAGAGTGCTGTATGTATATGTGAAGTATGTGCCACAACATGCAAAATCAAAATGAACATTTTCATAACATTTTCATAACCATGCTCAGGGTAAGAATCTAATTTTCTGTACAGGTTTCTGTTAACTGAAAAGTTAAATATCCTTAACTTGATGTTTTTCTGAGAAGTTAAGAGTACGTGGAGTTCCCAGCCTGCAGAGGAAACACAGAGAAGCTGATCCCTCTCCAGACTCTGAAGCATGTTGTAGTACTTTGAGGTAACGCAGGTCTTGACATCACACCAGAGATGTTCAATGCTAGGAACTTGTACAATAGTTTTAATCAGAATTGAGTCAATGTAGACACATCCGAGGATTTTACAGACAATATGATGAACAAAGAGTATTAGCATGTGGAAAGAGACTGCCCTGGCATCTGGTAGTTCTGAGGGGTAGAGGCCATCTAGGCCCAGTATATAGACACTATCTACAGGGCCATGAAAAGTATTTGCCCCTTCAGTTTCTATTTTTCGTATTTGTCACACGTCAGAGTTTCAGATCTTCAAACTACTTTTGATATTACACACTGGAAAACTAAGTAAACACAGAATGCTGGTTTTAAATGATTTTATTGAAGAAAGAATGCAGGATTGGTCGGCCTACCAAAGTTTCTCCAAGAGCACATTGACGACACCTCCAGAAGGTCACAAAAGAACCCAGACAAACATCTAAAGAGCTGCAGGCCTCACTTACCTCAGTTAAGGTCAATGCACACGATTCCACAATAAGAAGGACGGGGTGAAAATGACATTGTTGGGACAGTAGCAAGGCACAAACCACTGCTGACCAAAAAGAACATAAAGCCTCGTCTCACATTTGACAAAAAACATCTAGGTGACTTTTGGGACAATATTCTGTGGACTAATGAGTCAAAGGTGGCTCTTTATGTGAGACATGGGACCCATTACATCTGGCGTAAAGCTAACTCTGCATTCCACCACAAGAACTTCATACCAACAGTCAATGTGGTGGTAGCGTGATGGTCTGGGGCTGCTTTGCTTCTGCCAGACCTGGATAGCTTGTCATAACTGATGGAATCATGAATTCTGCTCTATATCAGAAAATCCTGAAGGAGAATGTCTGTCTGTCAGTTTGTGACCTAAAGCTCAAGCGCATTTGTTATGCAGCAGGACAATGATCTGAAGCACACATGCAAGTCCACCTATGAATGGCTCAAAAAACTAAATTGAGGTTTTGGAGTAGCCCAGGCAAGTCCTGACCTGAATCCCATCTCAAGACCTTAAACGGTCAGTTCATCCTCAAAAGCCCTTCAATGTAGCCAAATTAAAACAATCATGCAAAGAAGAGTGGGCCGAAATTCCTCCACAATGATGTGAAAGACTCATCGCAAGTTATCGCAAACATTTGATTGCAGCTGTTACTGCCAAGGGCGGCACAACCCATTATTAGGTTTAGAGGGCAATTACATTTTCACATGAGTGATTGATGGTTTTGAATAAATCTTTATCTTCAATAAATGGAACGATCACAAAGCTGCATTCTGTGTTTACTCACTTTGTCTTTACATTATAGTAAATTAGCTGAATGATCTGAAACATTTAAATGTTACAAATCAGCAAAAATAGAAGAAATCAGGTGAGGGGCAAATATTTTTTCACAGCACTGTATATCTGTTGTATATGCATGGGTGTCAGTGTTTTAAAACAAGACAAAGCAAGAAAAGTATTTATGATTTTACACAAAATAGACCTCAAATGTTTGGTAAAACATGAGAAACCTTTGATTATGAACGCTTTTCCCAGACAGAAAACCTGTTTGTTCCACGAATGCTCAACGTGAATCTGTGAATTTCAACGTTTTCCACGCCTTGGTCAGCTCTGACCCTGTAATGCGCACACACAGGTGACCCAGAGTGTCAGTAACTTTGTACATTTTATTAACACATTAAAATCCAGATCTTGGTACTAATAAGAGCAAAAAGTGACACTACAACGCACTGTTGACTAGGAATTACGCTGTTTGTCCTTCAGCCCAGCATGGTATTCCATAACATTCCCAGTTTGAAAAACACAAATTTGAAAGGCGTTATCTGCAGGTTCTCTATTTGATGTCAAACATACAATTAATATCCTCGTGTGTAGCAAAGCGTCACATCTATTCAAACTGCAAAAAGCGTAAAACTTTGGGAGAGTCTGTTTAACATAAATGTTCTATACAAGATGGCGGCTCGCAGTAGCGCAGCGGCTTCTCACGCTCCGAGTGTACACCCTGTTTTGAGCTGTTTTTACGTCTGTTCTGAACCCAACTTCACACGCCCCACGCGTGTGAGTTATAGCAGAATCGAACTTTTGAGGATTAAGGACAGTTTGGCCAGAAAAACAGCAAAAAGAGACAATAATATCAGAGCTACGCTGGGCAGGCTGAAGCTCCTACGAGTGCCGGCGTGGGGGAGCAGAGCGCCGCAGACAAAGAGCAGGAGGAGGCGGTGCAGCAGACGGCAGAAGAGGGGGAAACGCGCGGGCGTGCTAGCTAGGCTAAAGGCTAATGCTAACCGACCCCCAATTCCGTCGCTTTTCCTGTCTAATGTCCGCTCTCTGGATAACAAGCTGGACCTGCTGCGGCTGAGGATGAATGTTTCTGAGGAGATGAGGAACTGCGCTGTGATTTGTCTCACGGAAACCTGGCTGAACCACACCATGCCGGACTCAGCCTTCCAGCTCGCCGGTTGGCAGCTCTTCCGAGCGGACCGATAGCAACCGGCTATCCAGAAAAGCCCAGGGGGGCGGCTTGTGCGTCTACATAAACAAAGGTTGGTGCACAAACTGCGTGTTGGTAAACAGCCACTGCTCCGAGGCGACAGAACAGCTGACTGTGAAGTGTCGGCCTCACTATCTGCCTCGTGTGTATTCGGCGGTGTTTTTGATTGCTGTTTACATAGCACCGGATGCTAATGCTAACAACGCGCTGAAGGAGCTTTATGACAACATCAGCTCGCTTCAGAACAAGTATCCGGAGGCGTTCTAAGTGGTAGCGGGGGATTTTAACCACGTAGAACTGAAGAACACCCTGCCGAGGTTTTACCAACACGTCAACATCCCAACGCGAGGTAATAACACGCTGGACCGTGTTTACACCAACGTGAGGGATGCGTACAGAGCCTTCCCCCGCCCCCACCTCGGGCTCTCCAACCACATCTCAATCATGCTGGCCCCTGCATACCACCCCCCACTGCGTCGCTCCAAACCCACACAGAAGACCATCACTGTGTGGCCCAGTGACGGCGACGCTGTGCTGCAGGACTGCTTCGGCTGCACAGACTGGCAGGTCTTCAGGGAGGCTGCTGAGTGTGAGGGGGAGCTGGACCTGGAGGAGTACACATCTGCTGTTCTCGGGTACATCAGCAAGTGCACGGAGGATGTCACTACCACCAAGACTGTGACTTGCTACCCGAACCAGAAGCCCTGGCTGAACGCAGAGGTGCATTCTCTGCTGAAAGCCAGGGATGCTGCCTTCAGGTCTGGGGACTCAGGTGAACTCAGGAGGGCTAGAAGAGAGCTGACTGTTGGAGTCAAGAGGGCAAAAGCAGCATATGCTCTGAAAATCCAGGGACACTTTTCCTCCCAGGATCCACAGAGTATGTGGAGGGGCATCAAGTGCATCACGGACTACAAATCCAACGTTGCACAAAGCTCCAAAGACCCATCCCTGCCTGAGGCTCTCAACAAGTTCTACGCCCGCTTTGAGAATCCTGACACCCCCCCAGCACCAAACTCACACACTCACCAGGAGAGGAGCCCCTCAGCGTGACACCAGCAGAAGTAAGGAGGACGCTGAGGAGGATCAACCCCCGGAAAGCTGCTGGCCCGGACAACATCCCCGGAAGGGTGCTAAGAGACTGCGCCGACCAGCTCTCGGACGTCCTGGCGGACATCTTTAACGCCTCCCTCATCCAGGCAGCAGTCCCCACTTGCATGAAGACTGCCACCATCATCCCGGTCCCCAAGAGCTCTGCAGTGACGGGTCTAAATGACTACCGGCCAGTGGCCCTCACGCCGATAGTAACAAAGTGCTTTGAAAGACTGGTTCAGACCCACATCAAAGCCACCATCAACGTCACTGTGGATCCACACCAGTATGCGTACAGGATGCCATCTCCTCTGTGGTCCACACTGCCCTCACCCACCTGGAGCAGAAGGATTCCTATGTTCGTATGCTCTTTGTGGACTTCACATCTGCTTTCAACACCATGATTCCTCAGACCCTGATAACAAAACTCTCCTCACTTGGACTGAGCTCTTCCATGTGCAACTGGGTCCTAGACTTCCTGACCAACAGGCCGCAGTCTGTGAGGATCCACAACATCTCCTCCCCCACCATAACCCTCAGCACTGGCTCCCCTCAGGGCTGTGTGTTGAGCCCCCTCCTGTTTACACTGCTTACATATGACTGCTCACCTATCCATCCAGGCTGTCATATTGTGAAGTTTGCGGACGACACAGCAGTGGTTGGATGCATCACAAACAGAGATGAGTCCAACTACAGGCAGGAGGTGGAACACCTGGAGGGTTGGTGCAGAGAAATCAACCTCTGCATCAACGTAAAGAAGACGAAGGAGATGATTGTGGACTTCAGAAGGGGCCATCATGACCACCTCCCTCTGCACATTGGAGGTTCTGAGGTGGAAGTGGTCGACAGCTACAGGTACTTGGGTGTGCACCTGAGCAGCAACCTCACCTGGAGCAACAACACTTCCACTCTGGTCAGGAAGGCACATCAGCGGCTCTACTTCCTCAGGAGGCTGAGACGAGCTGGACTCGGGAGGGCAGTCCTCACCTCCTTCTACAGGTGGAGAGCGTCGTGTGCTCCAGCATCAACGTGTGGCATGGAAGCTGCTCTGCTGCAGATAGGAAAGCACTGCAGAGGGTGGTGAAGGCTGCACAGAGGATTGCTGGAGTCAGCCTCCCCAGCACCACAGACATTTACACCTCCAGATGCAGGAAAAGGGCTACCTGCATCAGGAAGGATCCCACCCACCCAGCACATGCACTTTTTGTCCCGCTCCCCTCAGGCAGGAGGCTGCGGAGCATCAAGTGCAAAACAACCAGACTCAGAAACAGCTTCATACCAGAAGCTGTAAGGCTCTTAAATTCCAACTGAATACACTGCACTGACACTTACAAGAACAAGTACTGTTACAGACACTGTCACTTTAAACCGCACTGAGACACTTTATCTAGACACTTTATCCACTGCTCTAAGTCAATATCATGCTGCTATAGCAAACTTGCACTCTGGACTTCATATTGCTGCTAACTGCCTACTCTCCTACTCTCCCTCTCTTGTGTACTTTCTATTTATTTATCTATTTTAATAACAGCTCTTGGGTGTAAACTGGACCATGAGATCTTAATTTCGTTCCACCTCATGTACCATGTGATGCGAATGACAATAAAATCTCCTTGAATCCTTGAATGATGAACTGACCTAAGTTTGTGTAAATAGAGCACAATATAGAAATATGTCCATATACGCAGCTTTTATATAAATATATGTCTGAGACTGTATGCTCTAGTGCTGTATCTCTTTCTCCTCACTGTGTTTGTATTCTTCTTAGGTAATAGTTCAATTAATAAAATAGACAATCAATGTAGTGTGTGTGTGTGTGTGTGTGTGTGTACTACATTGATAATTTCGTATAACAAGAGAAAATAGAAATAAAGAAGAAAAGGACTCCACACCCATTTAAAAACATTTTATATATGTATCCTTGTGCTATATTTTGGGTTCATTTCAATACATAGGATGGTTTCAATTCATTAAGGTTTAGAATTAAAAGGGTTAAATGTTTAAAAACGTTTAAAGGCTATTTTCAGGCACTAGTATTATTCGTAGGCCAAATGCCTTTGTTTTGTACATTTTTGTATTTAATTTCTGTTTGTGAAACTTGCCGAATTATTTCCCTAATTTCTGATTGGTCTAGGAAACTGACCCATGAACTGTTCGTCGGAGGACGGTGAAGGGGTCAGTCAGTTCGTTTGTCTCCTCCTGCCAGTATATGCTAAGCCCAAACTTTCCCAGGCTGTCGGGGAGAATCTGCTGCAAGAGTTCTGCTGGAACACTTCAGCAGGCAGTGGACTGTAGTAATGCGCTTTAGGACACTTTTCCTTCGGTTTGTTTGAGAGTTTTAGACTTTCGTGAGAACTGCAAGCGGCCAGCGCGACAGCACGCCAGGTTCCGAGACAGTGCAGGGGGTCTGCTACAAAGCTAGTGAGCTGCCCGTGGCTGTGCTTTGAGAACCGTGGGGTTAGAATTGCCGTGAACACCGGAGGAGTTGGGGTTTCGTGTAGATAAGACGGCCGAGACCAGCGACACGGTGGGGACTTGGAGATTCGGTGCTGAGGGAGTCCATGCAGGCGGCGTCTGCTGAGGAACGAGCCACGACAGGTCCACGCTTCAGCGGCGTGATCACTCGCGATTACTCTCCGCTCCTATTCGGAACGAACAGGTTCAGAGCCCGTTTCATTTTATTTTCCTCATTGAGTGAAGCGGCCAGTGTTTAATTTCCAGGCCCCAACGCACCCAAGCGACGACCAGGCCTGCAACAGGGCACTTTTGGGGGAAATCTTAGTTTAGAGTTAATAGCGCAGGATATTTACTAGTGGCTTTGGTATTGAACTGAAGTGGGATTGTATTTTGAACTTTAAAGGGTATTTTTCCAGTTTAAAGGGAAACTTTAGACATTTAAAGGAGAACTTTGGATTTAAGGTTTGTGTGCTAAGGCACATTCATTCTGATGGTGCATTGCTGTAAGAGCCATTTGAGTTTATTTTAAGCTCTGAGCCCACTCTAAGGACTGTGGTACAGTGCATTTAGCTTGTTTAAAAGGAACATTACAAGGGTATTTCATTTTGGTTTATTTAATTCATTGTAATTTCATTTCAAGGCATTTTTAAGAAAAAAGTAAAAAGACATTTCATTTGCAATTCATCATTCCATTGTGATCTTACTACTTAGTTAAAAAGATTAAAAAGGTGTGTTTACAAGACATTTACAAGGTAATAGTACTCATAACCAATCCGATCAAAACTACTGCTGTTTTATCACCACAATTGATAAGAACTCAGGGCTCCCCATAGTTATTTAGTTGATTTACCTGTTTCTAGAGGTCTTGCCAGTAATGTAGGCAAAGGGGCGCTACATATACTTATATTTATCTGTGTTTCTGTCGTTGGGTATCATCATGTCGACATGGATGTGGAACAGACACCGTGTGTCGCGCACACCTTACAGCTCATCATCCACACGATACAGAAGGAATCAAGTGTCAAGAGAGTCCTTGATCAGTGGTCAGTGGTACAGCGCTTTCGCAAGTCTTCCATTGCAGCACAAAGGCTACTGGACGAGTGTGGCCTTATTGTTGCAAATGACTGCCCCACATGCTGGTCAAGCAGGTTCAACCTGATTTCGCACCTCCTCAAAGTGAAAGACTCGGTCTACCAAATTGCAAACAACATGGGATGGGACAGGTTGCTCAAAAGCTGAAGTCATTGCATGAACTATTGCTTCCTTTTGCAGAACATACTCAAACCCTTCAGAGTGACCCCATGTCCATGTCCCTGGTGGTCCCTGCACTCTTTGATCTGTTCAACCACCTTTCCGACTTTGAAGAGAACGCTAGCCATCGAGAGCTTGACACTCTTGAAAGGGAAATGAAAGGAAGTGTGAACCAGCGTTTTGCTTGGATTTTAGATTCAACCGATGAAAAGTTCTCACCACTTGTAGCAGCTGCCTGCTTTGTCAGCCCTACTGTGTGTGAAACCCTTGTTGATGTAGCTGATGAAAATATACAGGAACTACTACTTTTCTTTTTCTTCTTAATATTTTGTTTGTCAGTGATGGCATTATAGGTCTTTTTGTATGTGTTTTAGAATTTGAGCTGCAATATTTTAACTGTAAACACTGAATTACAGCATTTATTTATTTTAATTTTTGAGTTATACTCAATTCAGGGAGAGTAGGCCTGATGGCGTTACAGCTTATGCACTTTCTTTTTGGATGTTTTTGTGAATTTCAGCTGTTAAAGTAATTAACCTGTGAATACTAAATTATTAATACATAGCTGTTATATGTTGGTGTTTATTTTTGCACTAATGGCGCTGCTGCTTTTACAGTACCCAGTTTTATAAAGAATGTAATATGCAATTTGTTATGAACAATGCATGTATTTTTCAGGCACAGCAGGCCTTCTCGTCATCACTGTGCTGTTATTGTTCTGCTCAATAAGCAAGGTCAGGTGAATAAAGATGTTGTTGTTTGTTAAATCTGTTTGTGTTTGTATTGGTCTTTCAAACATTAATAATATTCCATAACTGGTTAATAAAAGTTTCATTTCATGTACGTGTATATAATGACTTGAAAGTCATATCTGCCTTGTTTTTCTGCTGATTGCTGTATTTTGAGATTATGCCTGAAATATTTTGTTGTGTAAGTCAAAGTCATTGCAGTAAATGTGGTTTTAGGGTGGGGGGATATTTAATTTCACTGCTGGGGGAGTAGCAACCAGATAAAATTCTCCAGAGCAGTTCCAGAAAGGAGACACCAAAGGTTTTGCCAAGTGTACTGTTGAATTAAATAAATATAGAGGGAATGCTTATTACCGCTCTGTGTACTGAGTAATTGATAGGCAAATTACTGAAGAGTTGTATCAGTATGTTTGAATGTTTTAAATAATTACATTAATAGTACACTGTAAAACCTGATGACTTCAGTGAACTCAATTGACTTAAATCATTTAGGTTCCTCAAATCAATTCACCATAAGAAATTCCCTGAACTGAGTATGAGCAGCACATTTTTATTTTTGTATACACTCAAGTAAACTGAGTAAATTACTCAGTGCAAGTTTTACAGTGTAACAGTAATAAAGATGGCACCATATATGGGTGCAGTTTTCATAATTACAATTCTGCATTGAGATCCACCAAGACGATGATGTCAGTATGAATTTTCCTTGTAATTCTACTTTTCTGACACATTTATGAAGTTATTAAACATGTGTTACTGGTCTAATCTCTGAGTCGCTACAGTAGCTTCACAAGAGCATAAAGATCAAAATAAGCACAGTTCTAAATCTGAATAAATATTTCAGTGGATAACCGACTAAATCAAGCACAATGTTAAGAGAGAATAAATCATTCTCATAAGAGAGAAAAAATCCTGTCAACAAACTGTTTTGGAGACGGCATGTGGCCTGTTTATACTGAGGCCTGCTGGGAGAAGGATGTTTTTTCCACCTAACCTCTAGATGGCGATATTGTTGGTGTTGAATAGAAACAAAACTGAAAGTAACTTTAAGCTGACGCCCTCAGGGAAGAGGAGCTGTTCACAGGTTTCACCGCTCTGGACTTCACACAGTGAGTTCATTAAATATTATATAGTAATGGACAGTAAGCTTCTGTGACTCACGATATTGTGAGTGTCTGAATGTATGGATTCTTTAATTCAGCTCAGTGGTGGATTAAACTAAAGGGAAATGTGAGATGAGCTGGTGCTGAAACCAGTCACGAGACACAAACAGAGGGGAGAGAGAGAGTGAGAGAGTGAGAGTGAGCGAGTGAAAGAAAGATAAATATGTGAAAACTATTAATGTGCTTAGGCTAGGGAGACAGAAAGACAGAGAGAGAGAGAGAGAGAGAGAGAGAGAGAGAGAGAGAGAGAGACACTGTGTACATGGAGCATTTTGGGATGTTCCACTCATTTACCACTAGAGGGCGATGTGATCATGTGACTCACTGAAACGAAATTGTAAGTAACTGTAACCTTCTGCTACTGGAAGACCAGATTTCATATGATTGATTTAATATGGATGTATAAATATTAATATGTTTATATGTATATAAATTCACTTACTCTAAAGTACAAGTAAACACAAGAAAACATACGCGCAGTTTTTCATATACAGGAGTATGTAGGTGTGTCAGGTACATAGAAATAGTAATAACATTTGAAAACAATGATACTTCATTTATTTATTTAGGTATTTCTTTGAGTGACAGTGATGTATTTGTCCCCCGTGAAACTATATGCCCTATTTTTCAACCCCATTTCCAAAAAAGTTGAGATGCCGTACAAAATGTAAATAAAAACAAATTGCAATGATGTACCAATCATTGCAATCCTATATTTCATTTAAAATAGTACAAATACTACAAATCAAATGTTGAAACTGAGAAATGTTGTTTTTTGAAAAATATTTGCCCATTTTTAATTTGATGCAAACAATATGTTTAAAAAAAGTTGGGATAGGGGCAACAAAAGGCTGGTAAAGTGGTGGTTAATTGGCAACAGGTCAGTAACACAATTGGGTATAAAAGAGTATCTCAGAGAGGCGGAGTCTTTGAGAAGTAAAGATGAGGAGGGGTTACCACAACAATTCAAAGTTAATGTTTCTCAATGTAAAATAGCAAAGAGCTTCTACTTTTCATCATACACAGTACATAATATCATTAAAAGATTCAGAGAATCTGGAGAAATTGCTGTATGTAAGGGACACAGCCAAAGACTAATATTGTCTGGCCTTGATCTTTGGGCACTCAGGCGGCACTGGATAAAAAACAGATATAATTCTGTAGTGGAAATCACTGCATGGGCTCAGAAACACTTCTGAAAACCACTGTCTGTGAAACGGTTTGTCACTGCATTCACAAATGCACGTTAAAACTCTAAAACAGAAATAATCACATTTAAACAGGATCCAGAAACGCTGCCACTTTCTCTGGGCCAGTATTCATGATGGTTTAGGGGTGCAGTAGAGCACATGGCACTGGTGACGTGCACATTTATGAAGGCGCCATTAATGTTGAACAATCCATACATTTTTTGGCAACATCTGCTGCCATCCAGACACCGTCTTTTTCAGAGAAGGCCTTGTTCAGCAAGACAATGTCAAACCTCATTCTGCATGTATTACACCAGCACTGTGCCGTATTAAGAGTCCAGGTGTTAGTCTGGCCTGCCTGCAGCCCAGACCTGACACCACTGATCATATTTGGTGCATTATGAAGTGATGAATACGACAAAGGGGACCCTGAACAGTTGATCTAGTTTGACCAGCAGTGCTGTGTGGTCAAACTACTGATGTCTAGCACTGCTAATCAAAGTACTGACCAAACATGTATGATGCAGGATAGATGTATGATGATATGGATGAACCATATTAGAATACTCAAATGAGTTTTAAGAAATTATCAGAGAGTTTCTAGTTAGAGTCTGTAGAACTGAAGGGTTTGGGTGAGTGAGCTGTGTAAATACATAGATATGGTAAGCCATATTGTTCTGCAGGATTCAGTCTGGTGGAAGAATCTCAAGGTTCTTTGGTTATTAGCAGAGATTTAAGTTTGTTGATCTGATTGAAGTTTTTGTTGAGTAGATTGAACTCTTGGGATAAATTTGCTTAAGCAAGGCTGGGACTGTTTATGTTTTTAAGAATTTTGGAACCGACTGCTACATTGAGATAAATGAGACAAAAAGTGTGTGGTTCAGTTTTATTTCCTGTCAATGATGTCTTTACGATGTGTCAGCTATTTATTATTTTATTTGTGAGAAAATGAGTCATTAGTTGACTGAGAGCAGTTCAGGAACGGTGACTGTAGAAGGTTTTATTAATCTGTCCACAGTGATGTACAGGAGTTTAATGTCTTCATCAATGATGTCTAAAAGAACAATCATTTGGCCTTTTGAAGCTCTAGATTAAGGTTTTTAAGGCTCTGTCTGTAAAGGTGCCCGAGTTTTCTGCTCTCCCTTTTTGAGATTTTCCTTCATATATTCATATATTTTATCTTTACAGGAGCAGTACATCATAAGTTTAGTGTTGGAATTTTTGAGGATAGTATTAATATGATATGATATAGGTTGATTCTATGTTTGGGTCTAAAATCATGATAAGAATGTCAATAAGAGTTCCTAATATTGAGGAGAGCTAGTTTTATGATCTTAGTGATGGACCATTGAGCCACTAGACGCTGTTGTGAAACACAGATTAGATTGACTGACCTCATAATTTCTTAACACCTTGACTGTTGTGCTGTTGGTCAAAACTGACAGGAAAGAAAAATGAAAAATACAGGGAGATTCACTCGAAAGAGGCCCTGAATATTCTGCTCCACATGAATTGACTGCATTACATGCGATGCTGGAAGTGATCTCCGTTTTTTGCCAGACACATGAAGGGGTACAGGGGTCTGCAAACAGAGGTTAAACGAAGCGACAGCTGTCCGGCGACACCTCATTACTCTGATGCAGGGGCATCCCGGCTTCTTTAAAGCTCCATATACCGAGGAGTACATTGCATGTTGTCTCGTTCAGATTGATTCATCCTAGAGACAGTTATTACAGAATATTCAGGACCTCTTTTGAGTGAATCTCCCTGTATTTCTATAATTACTCAACAGGGAGATCAGATGGAAAGACAAAGGAGTCTTAAGCCTCTCCTGCTGCAAAGATGTTTCTCCTCAGTGATCTTGTATGCAGCTCCTTGGGTTTAGTGATAATAGAGTCAAATAAAGTGATATACTGTTATAGCAGTGATTATTATGGATCTAACTGTCGGTGGCTCTCTGCTGTTATAGCAGTGATTATTATGGATCTAACTGCCTGTGGCTCCCTGCTATTATAGCAGTGATTATTATGGATCTAACCGTCTGTAGCTCCGTGCTGTTATAGCAGTGATTATTATGGATCTAACTGTCTGTAGCTCTCTGCTGTTATAGCAGTGATTATTATGGATCTAACTGTCTGTAGCTCTCTGCTGTCATAGCAGTGATTATTATGGATCTAACTGTCTGTAGCTCCCTGCTGTTATAGCAGTGATTATTATGGATCTGTCTGTATCTCCCTGCTGTTATAGCAGTGATTATTATGGATCTAACCGTCTGTGGCTCCCTGCTGTTATAGCAGTGATTATTATGGATCTAACTGTCTGTGGCTCTCTGCTGTTAAAGAAGTAATTATTATGGATCTAACCGTCTGTAGCTCGCTGCTGTTATAGCAGTGATTATTATGGATCTAACTGTCTGTGGCTCCCTGCTGTTAAAGAAGTGATTATTATGGATCTAACCGTCTGTGGCTCCCTGCTGTTATAGCAGTGATTATTATGGATCTAACCGTCTGTAACTCTCTGCTGTTATAGCAGTGATTATTATGGATCTAACTGTCTGTGTCTCCCTGCTGTTATAGCAGTGATTATTATGGATCTAACCGTCTGTGGCTCCCTGCTGTTATAGCAGTGATTATTATGGATCTAACTGTCTGTAGCTCTCTGCTGTTATAGCAGTGATTATTATGGATCTAACTGTCTGTGGTTCTCTGCTGTTATAGCAGTGATTATTATGGATCTAACCGTCTGTGGCTCCCTGCTGTTATAGCAGTGATTATTATGGATCTAACCGTCTGTGGCTCTCTGCTGTTAAAGAAGTGATTATTATGGATCTAACTGTCTGTAGCTCTCTGCTGTTATAGCAGTGATCATTATGGATCTAACTGTCTGTGGTTCTCTGCTGTTATAGCAGTGATTATTATGGATCTAACTGTCTGTGGTTCTCTGCTGTTATAGCAGTGATTATTATGGATCTAACAGTCTGTGGTTCTCTGCTGTTATAGCAGTGATTATTAGGGATCTAACAGTCTGTGCTTCTCTGCTGTTATAGCAGTGATTATTAGGGATCTAACCGTCTGTGGTTCTCTGCTGTTATAGCAGTGATTATTATGGATCTAACCATCTGTAGCTCTCTGCTGTTATAGCAGTGATTATTATGGATCTAACTGTCTGTGGCTCTCTGCTGTTAAAGAAGTGATTATTATGGATCTAACCGTCTGTAGCTCTCTGCTGTTATAGCAGTGATCATTATGGATCTAACTGTCTGTGGTTCTCTGCTGTTATAGCAGTGATTATTAGGGATCTAATAGTCTATGGTTCTCTGCTGTTATAGCAGTGATTATTATGGATCTAACCGTCTGTGGTTCTCTGCTGTTATAGCAGTGATTATTATGGATCTAACAGTCTGTGGTTCTCTGCTGTTATAGCAGTGATTATTATGGATCTAACCATCTGTAGCTCCCTGCTGTTATAGCAGTGGTTATTATGGATCTAACAGTCTGTGGTTCTCTGCTGTTATAGCAGTGATTATTATGGATCTAACCTTCTGTAGCTCCCTGCTGTTATAGCAGTGGTTATTATGGATCTAACAGTCTGTGGTTTTCTGCTGTTATAGCAGTGATTATTATGGATCTAACCGTCTGTAGCTCTCTGCTGTTATAGCAGTGATTATTATGGATCTAAGTGTCTGTAGCTCCCTGCTGTTATAGCAGTGGTTATTATGGATCTAACTGTCTGTGGCTCTCTGCTGTTAAAGAAGTAATTATTATGGATCTAACTGTCTGTAGCTCTCTGCTGTTATAGCAGTGATTATTATGGATCTAACTGTCTGTGGCTCCCTGCTGTTAAAGAAGTGATTATTATGGATCTAACCGTCTGTGGCTCCCTGCTGTTATAGCAGTGATTATTATGGATCTAACTGTCTGTGGCTCTCTGCTGTTAAAGAAGTAATTATTATGGATCTAACCGTCTGTAACTCTCTGCTGTTATAGCAGTGATTATTATGGATCTAACTGTCTGTGGCTCCCTGCTGTTATAGCAGTGATTATTATGGATCTAACCGTCTGTGGCTCCCTGCTGTTATAGCAGTGATTATTATGGATCTAACTGTCTGTAGCTCTCTGCTGTTATAGCAGTGATTATTATGGATCTAACTGTCTGTGGTTCTCTGCTGTTATAGCAGTGATTATTATGGATCTAACCGTCTGTGGCTCCCTGCTGTTATAGCAGTGATTATTATGGATCTAACTGTCTGTGGCTCTCTGCTGTTAAAGAAGTGATTATTATGGATCTAACCGTCTGTAGCTCTCTGCTGTTATAGCAGTGATCATTATGGATCTAACTGTCTGTGGTTCTCTGCTGTTATAGCAGTGATTATTATGGATCTAACTGTCTGTGGTTCTCTGCTGTTATAGCAGTGATCATTATGGATCTAACAGTCTGTGGTTCTCTGCTGTTATAGCAGTGATTATTAGGGATCTAACAGTCTGTGCTTCTCTGCTGTTATAGCAGTGATTATTAGGGATCTAACCGTCTGTGGTTCTCTGCTGTTATAGCAGTGATTATTATGGATCTAACCATCTGTAGCTCTCTGCTGTTATAGCAGTGATTATTATGGATCTAACTGTCTGTGGCTCTCTGCTGTTAAAGAAGTGATTATTATGGATCTAACCGTCTGTAGCTCTCTGCTGTTATAGCAGTGATCATTATGGATCTAACTGTCTGTGGTTCTCTGCTGTTATAGCAGTGATTATTAGGGATCTAACAGTCTATGGTTCTCTGCTGTTATAGCAGTGATTATTATGGATCTAACCGTCTGTGGTTCTCTGCTGTTAGCAGTGATTATTATGGATCTAACTGTCTGTGGTTCTCTGCTGTTATAGCAGTGGTTATTATGGATCTAACAGTCTGTGGTTCTCTGCTGTTATAGCAGTGATTATTATGGATCTAACCTTCTGTAGCTCCCTGCTGTTATAGCAGTGGTTATTATGGATCTAACAGTCTGTGGTTCTCTGCTGTTATAGCAGTGATTATTATGGATCTAACCATCTGTAGCTCCCTGCTGTTATAGCAGTGGTTATTATGGATCTAACAGTCTGTGGTTCTCTGCTGTTATAGCAGTGATTATTATGGATCTAACTGTCTGTAGCTCTCTGCTGTTATAGCAGTTATTATTATGGATCTAACCGTCTGTAGCTCTCTGCTGTTATAGCAGTGATTATTATGGATCTAAGTGTCTGTAGCTCCCTGCTGTTATAGCAGTGGTTATTATGGATCTAACAGTCTGTGGTTCTCTGCTGTTATAGCAGTGATTGATTTTATGTCCTTCAGATAGTCAGTCCATATATTCATTCCATGAATTGGCACACAAAGCCGTGATATTCACACATTGTAATTACTTTTCAGGCAAGATTGGGTTTCGTTTCATATTAAGGCGGAGCCGCATTCCTTTGTCCCACTTCCAGGGTTTAGTTCAGAAATGTACCGGTTTGAAATGGTCATTGTTTTGTCCCAGAAGACGTCCAGGAGAAAGTCCTTCTCCAGGAACTGTTCTATAATAATAATGAACCATATTTTCTCTTTTCATCAGACAAGTGTTTATTTTTTAATGCTCACTTCTGTCTGTCTTCTGTTCTTTAATGAGCGGTTCTAGATAACAAAACCAGGTTCCACACTCAGTTCAGTTCATCTCAACATTAACAGACTTTCACTAAATAAAACACCAGTTTAATAAAATTAAACTTTACCTCAGAGAAAATGTGGAGCTGCTTTCTTTCCTCCGCCGTTCCCGCGCTTTCTGAGCTCCGTTTCTATGGTGATGAATCATTCGGGGCTAAAGTGATGATGCAGAGTCGATTCCAAAAGAATCGATTCTTCGAGTCCAGCGCGTCAGGGAGCAGGAATCGACTCTCGGCCAGTGAGTCAGTGAGTCGAGACTCTCCGACTCTCAGAGGAATAAAGCGCTAAAATGTTAAACTATTTGAAGAGTTTTCACTTTTCAGCTGCGTCCGGATTTAAAACACAGCGCGGTCACTCAGCAGAGCAGAGCTGAGCGAAGTGGCCAGTCAGAGGAGAATCGAGCGCCGGTCAGGAGTTTTAGACCAATCAGATCCCGGCGGGAGAGTTGAAGTGGGCGCGCTCTGCAGCGCGCGCTCTCTCCGGCGCTCGCGGGCTCTGTTTAAACCGAGCGACCGTTACGAGCTGCTCACAGTAACTCGCTCACAGCATCAACAGCAGCGGGTTTATCGGCTTTATTCTCCGGTAAAACCTCCTCCAAACGGCCGCTACAGGCTTTATGGAGCCGCTCGGGACCCGGAGACCTTTTTCAGCTCCACTCACACAAAACGAGGATTTTTCAGCAGCGCCGGGTCAAGTGGAGCTATAGCCGGGATTACCGGACTTCAGGGGGCAGAATTCGCTTTAAAAGGTGGGCAGTGATGAAATGAAACCCCCCTGACAGGAATTAGACCCTCTCTCTGCTTCTCTGGGGGTCCTGTCTCTAACGCTCGGGAAGGTTAGCGGAAGGAGCTAATCTAGCTAAGCTCTGTCTGTTGGAGCCTCGTTCCTGCGGCAGAGTAGCGCAACTAAGACCCCCGTGAACCCCCCCATGTGGTCAGAGACGGAATAAAGCTGCTAATATTCGTTTGTGCTACTTTAATGATCAATTAATAGACTAAAAATGTTTTTAATAAGTGACGTCACTCAGCCCCCCATCAACGTCAACAGATTACATCCACAAACCCCCCAGAGGGGATAATGTGAGCCCACCCTGGTCGCTGTTAAAACCCACTGTGTTCCTGGTGCTTCCAGTAAATTTCCTGATATTTGATGAGCGTTTTAACAAGTCACACATTAACATGAGCGCACAAGATACACTGAAAGACCAACATGAATGTTTTTCTTCCTTAAACTACACTGTAAAAAAAATCCTTTTTGTTTCAACTTAAAAAAGTTAGTGTCCATGCTGCCTTAAAATTTTAAGTTAAGTAAAATTAGAAAGAACATTTATTAAATCTTTGCATAAAGTTTACAAAGATCAAATTAATTAGTTGAGTGAAAACATTTTTTTGTTGCTTAAACGTAAATTCTTGAGTTAAGGTAACTAGTTGACAATTTAATTCAAATAGAACTGTAATGTTGTATGAACTGGACATCAAATCAGTTCAACTTAAAAACCTTAGCTTAACCAGCTACATCGCTTTTTAATACCCACTGAAATCCTTTGTTCACTTAACATGATTTTGACTTCTTTCAAATAGAATTATGTAGTTAATGTAATGTCTCCACTAATCAGTTCCACTAAAATTACTTAGCTTAACCAGCTTCATCGCTTTTTAATACCAACTGAATTCCTTTGTTCACTTAACAATTTTGACTTTGGATTACTAAAATGTATTTTCACCAAATTGAACTTAATTCGGTTCTCTATTGCCGACTTCCCTTCATCTTAAAACGGAACTAATTGAAATAGCAAGTTTATACAACATGTGAAAAAATTGTTTTACATAATTGGCTAAATACTATTTCGTGTAAAGTTACTGTAGGGAAAAAAAAGCAATACAACTGCAAGCCTTTTAGAAGTTTAATTAACAAGGACAAGGTAAATAACCAGCTTGCTGAGTCCAGTCAAAACAATTTGTACAAAATGGTTGAACACAAAAAATATGGAATCGTATGCGAGTTACTAGTTACGCTTAGCTCATGTACAAATAATGAGCAGAATGAGGCAGAAGCAGATACTTTTTGTAACAGTGCCAATGACCAACAGAGCCACATAACTAGCTGTACAACAGCTCCAGTTACTCAGCTGGGAAAAACAGCTTATAACAGTTTATACGTGCTTGTGGAAAACCTAATCATTCTGTTTAAGCCAACAACTTTCAGAGCTGGGCAATATAAAAATATTTTATTGGGCCATGATAAAATGAGCTATACTATACATCTGAGAATAATGTAGATTTCATCAGTGCTTAAAGAAAACCCTGACCAACTGCACATTTAGATACAGGTATAATTAGTCTAAGTGCAGCACCTTTTTCTGTACATTGTTTAGGAATCTGCCACTACTATGCATTTCTTGTGAGGGAAAATATTATTATGCATTTCCGATTTTGAAGACCAATTACCCCAACCTACCCCTTCGCCAAGTTGCCAATTCACCAACATTACAGTAGGAGTGATGGAGGAAGACAGAGCGCCATATACCCACCCAGAGAGAGCAAGGCCAATTGTGCTCTCTGATGTTCTGGCTGCCAATGACAAGCAGTATTACCCGGGATTCGAATCAGCAATCCTCGGCTCAGTAGCTGGACCACCCAGAGACCCGTGATAAAAATATTTTTATCATATCACCCAGCCCTACTTTCACCTAAATTATATATACAAGTTGTGCAGCAGTATATAGCTCCTCCATAAACAGGAACCACAAATACCAGTAATGTACTTGCATAGTATTTTGAATCTAGTATATCATACGTCACAGACGTCCTAACATTTTTGGAACTTTTCAGCAATTTAACTTTTTTTTTTTTTAGATGTAAAAAAAGTGGTCTAATGACACTGAATAAAACCCCTAAGGTCTAACTAAATAAAAGATATTACACCACATAAATATCAGCTATGGTAGGTATGGATAGCAAACAAAACTACCATGACAATCAAATAATTTCTAAGTCTGTAAATTACTCTATGATTAATCTCTTCAAACCACTCTAACCTATTTACACCTGATCAATTGAATTATACAGAACTTTTCATGTGGTCTCTAATATTTCTGAAGAAATATTATGCTCAGTTTAGCACATGTATTTTTGAGTATACACAGCACACACAGCATATCCACTGACTGCTTTACCACCTACAGAGTTTTACACAAGAGTCTGTTTCGGAGTCCATGAACCCTGGCAGAACACTGTTCACCCCCAATGTTCAGTAGAACCTTCTGAATGACCTCGAAGGTGTAGCGCAGTTCCTTGGGGTGGTCAATATTAAGAGCAAATAGCAGACCAACAAGCGTAGCTACCGCATGGGGGAAGTCACGAATGCCATTCAGGACGATCTGCTCTTCCAGTACCACTGAAAAGTCAAGGACGTCCTCCTCTTCTTGTATCAGCAAGATACCAATATTCACTCCTTTTGCCACCTGCTCCTCACTCTCTGTAGTCTACAAGTGAGAGAGTAATTTACTGAATTAGTACATTTAGTGACAACCAGTCGACCAGGCAGTAGTAATGATATATTATATTATATCTGAATAAAATTACTGCCTGTTAGACTGGTTGTTTGTCATTAATATTAGTAGTAATACACACAGATTTTCTGACTGATCATAGCCATAGTCCACTTTTCACCCTGTTCTTCAGTGGTCAGGACCCCACAGGACCAACACAAAGCAACTATTATTATTTGGGTGGTGGGTCATTATTCTCAGCACTGCAGTGACACTGGCATGGTGACGGTGTATGAGGTGTTAGTCTTTGTTGCGCTAGTAAAAGTGCAGCAAAAGATTGAGAGCTTCCATCTCTGACTTTACTTTTATCTACAAGGTGGAGCAGCTGTAGGTAGGAGTGTGTAATAGAGTGGAGGACAGCGAGTGAACACGGTGTTTAAAAACTCCAGAAGCACTGCTGTATCTGATCCACTCACTGTACCAGCACAAAATACACAAACACCTCATACACCACCGCCACGCTAATCAGTGCAGTGCTGAGAATAATGATCCACCACCCAAATAATTCTAGCTGCTCTGTGGTGGTCTCTCCTCTGGATCCTGAGTATTGAAGAACAGGGTGAAAGGAGGAGAATAAAGTATGCAAAGGAACAGACAGACTACAACTGCATACAATTACATAAAACATGTTATTACTACAATGTCCTTATATATGATCAGTAGATTTGATAAGATAGACAGGAACAAAGTGGCATACACTGCATACACATGTGCGCCACTAGACAACAGTAGGTGAACTGATCATGCATCTGACACGTGCCTGCATACACATCTTTATAAAAAGACTCAATACTGTAATTGTGGCAATGCATCATTAAATATATGTTAAAAAATACAGTTATGAACCATTATGCATGTTGAAATCTGTATTTTCAAAACTTACACAATTTATGAATGGCCAAAAAGACAACCAGTTCAGAGTGTGTATGATGCACATGCAAAAAAAATCCATATCATTTGAGCATAACTAACATTCACTAAACATGCATTTTGTCTGCATAAGAGAAACTAAAAATCAGATGAAAAAATGTAAAATTACGCACAAAACAAAAAATTCCAGTCAAGCTTACCTCAGCAGTCTTTAGAAGTTTTGACGGATCCTCCCTGAGAAAATGTGGAAGGCCTCTCAGAATGACTGCCCTTTTCTTTTGAACTGAATTCTGTTGAAGACAGCACACAAGACAAAGTGACAATGCACATCAGTTTTCACCACAATTAAAAAAATTAACATTGGCTATGTTCACACGCAAATATATTCTCCAATATGAATTAATTTAGATGATAGGATCTTATGTAAACAAACAACTGATGAAAATCTCTATGTACGTGCATGCTACAAATAATCTGATCCAACATGACCATATGTAGAGTATCACTGAGCCCGAGTTTTCAGATATTGAGTGGAAGCAAAGGTCCCATTTGATTTTTTTTTAAATCAAATAAAGTAACTTCGTAAGAAATGCCCTTTTTTATTAAATCTTTTTTGAAGTATGACAGGAAAGTTTTCAGCACATTCTTGTGTCCTGTGTTGTACACAGACTGGCCCATCACGTGGCGACGCACACGTAAGTCCACATTTAAAAAAAATAAAAATAAAAAATAAGAATGTATGTGTGGCGGGTATGGCATGTTCTGGCCTATATATTTCTATACATGTACTCCCATCATCATCAAGCAGAGACAGGAGGCTGCTAAGTGTTTGAATGCAGTGACTCTTGGCCCTATACATCTGCAAGAATCTTTCCAAATACTGATCCAGCCCAGAAGCAAACGTGTCCCACAGGTCAGTGGAAGTAAGTCGAGCAAATTCTGCTTCAATCTACAAAAAATAAAGCCAAAAACAAACAAATTTTTAATTGTTACCTAAGTAATTACAGTTCATGTAACTGCGATGATTTAGCAATTATTCCATATGCAGCTTCATCAATTTACACTGAAAACCTGCTTAAAACCTTGATAGAATCTGCAGAGAAATCAAGCAAACGTAAACAAACGTTATCTACATAGCATAGACGTACCTGTTTATCTGTGAACAAAGCTGGCCACTTGGCCTTCACTTCTGCCACAAGTGGTTGTTGTTCAACTATTTCTTTTTGTCGCAGAGAGAATGTGCTGGCCATCATGTCAGTAACTTTCTTCCAATCGACCCTCTTCTTCTTCATCTCTGCAACAATGGCTGCCCTCTCCTCTTCCAGCACATTCTGGGTTTTGCCTTCAGGAATATCTGGAAGAAAGCTGACTTCAGCCTTTTTAGCTTTCTTAAGCTTCTGTTTTGGTCCTGAATTTCGGCAATTCACTTTCAGCTCCGAGCATCCAGACACACGAAGCTTGTTGCGGTAATTTCCCATTTTAAATTTTAAACTGAATTTCCAGCAGTACCACCCCTTCACAGATCCAGGCTCTCTCAGGCAAGGATGTTTCTTAACAAGACTCTGTGCAACAAGATCATACTGCTCTCAAGATGGGTATGCTGAGTATTTGTACATTTCTTCAGCCAAGGGCGGCACGGTGGCGTGGTGGGTAGCGCTGTCGCCTCACAGCAAGGAGGGCCTGGGTTCGATTCCCCAGCCAGGCGACCGGGGTCCTCTCTGTGTGGAGTTTGCATGTTCTGCGTGGGTTTCCTCCGGGTTCTCCGGTTTCCTCCCACAGTCCAAAGACATGTAGTCAGGCCAATTGTGTAAAATGATCAAATTGTAAGTCGCTCTAGATAAGAGTGTCAGCCAAATGCTGTAAATGTAATGTAATTTGTCAAGTATCTCAGATTTGGTGTCTTTACTTATATTAAGAAGGGTTCCATTCTCTTGAAAGGCTTCATTACCGCATTTAAGCTTCAATTCCACATCATATGAGAATTTTGGAATCACAAAAGGGTCAAGCCATAGTCGACGGCATGTAGGAGTGTCCTCCAAGGAAGATGATGAGAGTGATGAAAGACTTGCTGTGTCCAACGTTGAGTCAGTCCGAGGGGACTCAGGGGTTTGCTTGAGGATTACCTTCAAAGTGGCCTTCTCTTTTGGAAGTTCAGACAAGCTTGTCAAGTTGCAGAACTCATTGCCAAAGTCTGGATCTTGAAATTGAACTACAAAGTCACCATGCAAACGAAGCTTGCATTTCAAAAAAGAGTGAAAGGAATCAAGAGTCTCTGGCTCACTGTCAGTTTGTATCTTCCTAATATCATCCTTGCTTAGAATGAATCTTAGCAACATTTTGTACACTGGAATCTGTGAGAGAGGGAGGGGGAGACAAAGGGAGAGAAAAAAATTACCCCCACATTATTGCCTTATCACAATGTTATGTTTCTTGTTCACCAGCTCCATGTTAAAAATATCACATTCTACAATGGTGCAGCAGTTACGTTACAGTGCCTCAGAGCATTTAAAGTAGAAAAGTGGTAAAGTAGAATTCAAATAAAGTGGATGTTTCACTAATGCACTGTGACAGAAGACAGAGAGATGGCAAGCCAGTTTAGTGATAAACCATCAACTTAAACCACACTGAGCTTAAAATGAACACATACAACACAGTCCAGTCAGATTATTATGACCACCTCCTTGTTTCTACACTCCCTGTGCATCTTATCTTCAGATCATATAGGACACTTTGTAGCCCTATAATTATAGACTGTAGTTCTGTATCTATTTCTGTATGTACTTTATCCTCCTTTCACCCTGTTCTTCAAATTGTCAGGACCCCACAGAGCAGCTATTGTTTGGGAGGTGGGTCATTATTCTCAGCACTAGAAAGACACTGGCATTGTGGTGGTATGTGTTGTGCTGGCAGGAGCAGATCACACATTCAGCATTGCTGCTGGAGTTTTTAAACACTGTGCCCACTCCTACCTATAGCTGCTCGACATGGATGGAAAGGGCAAAAAAAACCCTCTTCTTCATCAGTGCCAACAGGATGTACTCTAGGGTCCTGACCACGGAAGAACATGGTTAAAGGAGGATAATGAAGTATGCAGACAAACCGAAAGACAGTCTCTAATTATATAGCGTCCTGTATGCATAGTAAAGGTGCTAAGATGGACAGTGAGTGTAGAAACAAGGATGTCATAACGTTCTGACTGGACAAAACAAAAACTCTCTTTGATTGAAGTTCGTAAAATTTACCTCAATGCAGCAGAAATGCTTTTGGAGAGATCAGAAGTCTGCCTTTCACCATATATGCGGACAGGGGGAAGTAATCATTGAGCTCCTCTGGCTGGACTACAAGCAGCTTTGCAGAGTGGTTCCTGCAGACTTCATAGCATCTCAGGTGTTCCAGGTACCAAGCTGTATAAAGTTCCACAACAAAACAGGGATTGTTTTCCACAATTAGCACATTAATCATTTTTCCAAAACCAGGAAGTCCACTTGTGCTTCCAGTGGATAAAAACATTCCTTGAGTGTATTTTGTCCCATGGATGAAGGCAGTTGTGGCAAGAGATACAGAAGTCAAACTTCCAAATTTCTTTCTGATAACATCTTTCAGAAAAAGGTCCAAAATCTCAAAAGAAACGGTTGAAATTTTTCCATCTTCCACTGTTGGTTTGAACAGGTTAGGTATGTCCATGTGATATGCTAACATGAGCTGGTGCCTTGAAGCTAAAGTCACCAAAATGTTTTTGAAATTATTAACATCCCGGACAACTTTCTTAAAGAAGCTGTGCTTGGCCTCAAATCGTATTGTCCAGAAGTCAAGCAGAGGACCAAAACAGCGAATCAAATAGGGATAGTGTTCAAGATAATGGTGCTTTGGTTTCAGCTTAAACGCAGGAAAAGCTTCCTGCACAAGCTGCCGATGTTCAAAGATTTTGGCCTCAAGGTAGAACAGTTTTTCCTCAGTAAATGTAGATGAAGCTAATATTTCCACAATATCTTTAAGATCTGAAATGACACCCCAAGCTTTGTCGTTCTCTGGTACTTTATCCCCAATTAGCAAAGGCAGCAGCCTCAAAAGCGTCCAATTTTCGTGGCCGTTCCCACCAATTGTCCCTTTTAACGTGAATGCCTTTGGAATTGCTTGTGGTTTTTGTTTTGTCTGAGAACTTGTATGGAAAATGCTTAATGGCAGTATTCAGTTCCTCTAAAGTAAAATACTTGTTGGCAATCAATGTCTTTAAACACAAACACAGCTCCACAGGCACTATTCCCTCCAGCAAATCGTGTAACAAGTCAGGTGGAAAGCCCGTTATGCAGTGAAAATAGTTTAGTTTATTTAAAACACAGTCACCCTTAACTCCATCAACAACTATGCTGTCGTGCTCTTTAAGGCTCTTAACAGCTTCATTGTGCGATATTTTGGTTCTTAGTGGGAAGCATCCAGTTCTTACTGATGTACTCTGAATATCACTGTGACTGGCTAAGCAGAATCGGCAAAATTTATCAACAGAGAATGACTCCTGAAAGCCAGCAAATGAATGTGCTCCTAAATTATCTGAGGACACATACAGGACTGTGCCTTTGACAAAAGTACCTAGCCTATCAATGTAAAATCCTTCATTTTCAAGTATACAAAGCTCTTTAAGTAGTGGTTCAACTATTTGTGCATACCCAAATGTTTTCACATCATTACTATTGCTCAGCAAGGCTAGGTATATACTAGACAGGGCAGATCTGTATTTGGCAGGCAAATTTGCAATTACCCAATAAATAGCAGTTATTTTATGTTTCTTCCTTGAAGTTCCCAAAGGGTTGCAGATTTCAAATTCATCTATATACAATCCTAAAGAAATTGACAATTGTTCTTGGGAAAGAATTGGATTCTCTTTAAAATATAGCCCATCATAAAAAGATCTGTACTGACCCGGCAGCGATGGTACATTTGTTTCTTCTATAACATTGTCAATTACATCACACTTGTTCAGCAGAGCTGGCAACACACATGAAATTGGAACATAAACAAATGTTTTGTTTAGTAAAGGATCTAACACATACTCAGTTGGCTCAATTACATTGAACCTTTCCTTGTAAAACAACTGTCTTTTTTATTCAGTTCCAAGTGGTCCACTCTGTGACAGACAACTAAAAGGATTGGTTTCCTGTAAGGTTTCTTTCAACAACTTTAGTGTGACTTCATCTATATTACAACTGAGCTCTGTAAAAATGTTTTCTGCAGTTTTTTTTGACAGTTCACCTGCTAAAATTCCAATTTCATGAAGTTCATTGATTATTTCCTGGGTAGCTGATTTTGATATGTGCAAGACGGCTTGCATTCGTAGAAGCAAAGATGCAAGTCTATTCCTAATTTTGTCAGCAATGCCATCACGCTCTTCATTATCATCATCATCAGACTGAAAATCAAAACAATCACCATCAGCTGTCTCAGTGTTATTAGAGGAATGCCCACCAGTATCTAATAGGGGATCAGAGTTTTCACTCAGTGGTGGGCCATAAAGAAGCTCTGCTTTAACATTTTCTAAAAAAGCCAAAGCATGATATCGACTTCTGTGAGAGGTAAAACTGGAATAAACATTTGACTTAAAAGTACAACCATTAAATGGGCAGGTGACAGTTTCCTTATTTCTTAAATGAGTGTTAAGATGACAAAAGTATTGCTTAAGAGTTGCAGGTTGATTAAATGCACATAGCAGACATTTAACTCTGAAATTCAAAAACGTTTTCACCAGAGCTAAATCCATGTTGTTTCACGTGTATTTCAAGAGCCTTGTGTGACTTAAAAGAGCACACACAGTCACTGTAAATACAAGGAACCGGTACTCGTCCTCCGTAATGACAGTGGCTCGATCTATAATGTCCAAGTATTTTTTGACGGTTGTTTGTGACGTAAGTGCAAAGCTTACATTTCCACCTCATGCATTAACAGCACGCACAGCATCAGTTCACAACCTGAAAGATAAAATAACAGAATATTAGCAATTAGCGTTGCAACAGTATGAGATTTTAAGGTGTAATAGCCATCTAAGAAAAGTATTATATAGAAAGAGGGGAAAAACAGTACCGCCTACATTTAGCTAGGCTAGCTTTTCTAAAACGGCGGCATGTGTTGAAATGGCTGGTCTATGGTAGAGCTGCGGCTAGTTCTCTGGCTCTGCATTTCTTTGCAGCCTGCTGCGCGAAATTCGAGAACATTCATCAACTAGCTAAACACAGTGTCGAACACACCAGGAGCGGCTTTAGTTATAGTCGGCGAAGCAACACGAAAAAAAGTCAGTGGTCGCCCACCTTAACAATTGTGCTGAAGCTCTGTATTTCACCGGGCTAAAACTGTTGCACGCCTGAGTTCAATTCGAAACGTTCCTAAATCTGGCGCCAGAAAGGAATCACCATTTAAAGTGGAACGGCTAAACGAGTTTTCAGCTGTAACTTACTTTAACGCTAGGTTAATCATACACCATCTTAAAATACACATACCCTAGGTTGGTTAACCTAACGCAATTTGTCTAAATATTTCATAGATACTTTTATCTGGTGTTATGCTTCTCAAATAGGAGTGTGCCATCGTCAAACAGCCTAGCTATGTAGCTAGCTAGCTAAGAGCTAACCTGGTTATTAGCAGCTAACTAGCTAACTACCGAAGGCCAGAACACAATTACTTTAGCTGCAGCTAGCCAGCTATGTGCTTTAAATATTGCCAGCCACCTTAGGAGAGCTATGAGAACATTCGACCATGTCAAAAAGATAATAAAAGTATGAAGAGATTAAGAAACTTACCCCAATAGGCAAAACGCCCGCCACATCTGAGGCCTGCCTGTCGGCAGAAAGAAATGGCGGACCTCAACGGCGCCCTCTGTAGTAAAGACACGCCCCTGCGCTATTGAACGTTAAAAAAAAAGTCGTTATGGCACGTAAATCGCTTTTTAAAAGCTTTTTATTTGTTAAGAAACTATAAACTTGAAATAATAATTTATATAAACAAATTACGCAATTTTTAGTCATATTGACAATACATTTTTAGTTCAGATAACTAAAGTGCAAGACCATTTTTTACAGTGTAAGCGTGACATCACAAAATGGTTTCTCCTGGTTTTTAGGTCTGAGTTTAGAGGAACATCAGCTCAGAGGGAAAAAGCTCTCCCACCATAAAAGTCCAGGCCGAGAGCCGAAGCACCACAGGAGGCTCGGAGCTTTGAAAGGTACAGAGGTTTTATAATCCACTGTGTTTGGAGCTGAAATAGTCCAGAATAAAGAGCAGCTGCAGTGGGTTTGATGATGTCTAGACTAAACAGTTACAGCAGAAAAGTAAAAAGAGCTTCTGAAGCTTTCAGACGTTTATATTCCCGACATAATAAGAGCCAAATGAACTAATAGAAGCTCTAATTACTCCCAGTCTACTGACACTGTGTTCCGGTTTGGGACGCAGCCAAAATATTTGTTACCTTTTATGGTTCTGGGTCTCACTGTAACTCATTAAATAAGACTGAATAACGGCTGATTTTCTCAAGATCTTCACTTAGAAATGATGGCTAATGACTAAACAGGGCTCTAGATAAAAAGTAGCTTACGGAGCCGCTTCACAGAAAAAAATCAGACCAGCTCTGTGATTTAAAGAGGAACTCCACCCATTTTTCATAGTTTCTGCATAATTAAATGGTTACCATGCCAACAACATCACAGAGCGGTTTGGTATGAAACGCCTGATTCTAGAGAGACTTACAGAGTCAGAACTGTTCACAGTGATGATGATAGGAACCAGACGAAAGCCTATCAGTTACGCTTTAAGATGAAAATGGATAAAGAAAATGCAGAAAAACAAAAAGTAATAAATACAGAACAACAGAAATAAATAGTTACCCATAAAAATAATAATAATCCATCAGTCGCCGCTGGCCAGTTAATTAATCTAATATAACTTATTTATTGATGAACTTTATTACTCAGATTAATCATTGTGGTCCAGCCTGGAGCCTGAACTAAAGACCCAGTTATTACTGTAATAGTTTAGATTTTCTGCTCTGAAACTCGTTTGTTTTCAGCTGCTGGTTTGAGCTGAACGTCTGTGTGATTCTGTAAAATTCCTCTTTAATTTCACTGAGAGGTTCCTGTTGGACTGGGAACCGTCAGGTTTGGTCTAGTGGTGAGTTCGTCCTCTTAGCTCTGCACCTCAAACATGACCATGATGTTACTGTAAAAGAAGCCACGATGTGAGCAGAGGAACGAGGAGCTTACTGTAAAAAGACTTTTTAACTGGTTTTAAGTAATTTTATTGGATGAAATTCTCACTTTATTGTCAGATTATTTTCCTTGTTGTGAGAAATCTGTTTGAAACCAGCAGAACGATCTGCCGGTACAGTGAGATCATTTTACTTCATTAAATTAGTAGATAATTTCTAGAAATGAGCTAGAATCTTATAATGAGCACCATCTCAAAATGGGAAGTGGTAGATATATTGACTGGATTTAAGATCATTTCACTGAGAGGACCTTCTGTAGCAGAGCTCCTCTACACCACTGATCCATCCTGAGTAACACTGAGTTCAATCAGATTCGTTTAGTTTTACACTGTTTCACATTAGAGCAGCCAAACCTCCTGACCTCCCAGAGTGAAGTCCAGAGAACTGAAATCTGCAGCTTCTCTCCTTCTTTAACCACCACAGCTTCAAGTTACTTTCAGTTTCCTTTCAGTGTTTCTTCAGACACGACCCAGTGTCGCCATCTAGTGGTAACACAATGATAGACTTTCACGCTGTTGCACCCTTTTGTCCTCTCACTCTAACTAAACTTGAATATATTCTTTTGTGGAACTCTGAGGAGGTACACAGGTTTCAATGGAAAAGCAGAGCTCTCTCTCTCTCTCTCTCTCTCTCTGTCTGTCTCTCTCTGTCTCTCTCTCTCTCTCTCTCTCTCTCTCTCTCTCTGTCTCTCTCTCTCTCTCGTCTCTCGTTCTCTCTCTCTTTTTTTACACACACACTCCTGAACACATATATGCACCTACATGTGTTTTACTATACAATAAGAGTATTGAGATATTTGTAGTATTGTTATCAGAAATAATGAATTTGTGCAGTCTGATCAGATCAGGCCAGTCAGCTTCAACAATGACAGCTTGAGAGAATCACTGTTCAGAGTTTATGAAGAACCTGTATTAGACTAGATTTCTGTATCACAGCTGTTCATGACCGTTTATCTCCAACACAGCAGCTAAACTAGGCTGTATAAACAGGTAAACTGTGGGTGACACCTGTTAACTAAAGTGTCTGACAGACACTGTAATAAAATGTACACAACAGATTTCAGGTTAATAAACAGAATCATCATAAAAGAAAGAAGAAACCCATAAACACGGTACCTGTTTATCTCGGATCAGCTAGCTCAGCTAACGCTGCCTCAGGCTGGAGTCCAGCTGTGAGAGCGGATCTCAGCAGGTTTCGTGTTTGGCCGCTGATAATAACGCTGTTTTCTTTAGTTCATGTTAAATGAACACAGATGACCGTTTGGACGCGGTCTGTTCCTCCTGTGTGCTGGTTCAGTTCTCCTCTGTCCTTCTACACTAAACTGGACATCTCTGTAGTGTTTTTCCTGCCAGAGCTGCTGTTTTAAGGTTGGTGAATCTTTTAAATTTAACCGCGTGTCGTTCGTATTGGTGTTTGAACTGATACGGTTATAATTTATTTTTACTCTGTAAAGTTAAAAATGAAAGTAGTGAAGTAAAAGCATCTCATTAAAAATGAACTCAAGTAACAGTAAAAGTACTGTGATTTAATTCTACTCAGAGAAGTACAGTTACAGGGAAAACTCTACTCAATTACAGCAACAAGAGTAAATGTAATTCATTACTTACACCTCTGGAATTTTCCATCCATACCTAAACAGAAACGTATATAAAGTTTAGTACATGAATAAATCCAGTATCATAGACGCTTGTGTGACAAATGCAGTGTAGCTGATGTTGATCCATGAAAACTCTGCTGGCCCAGTCTTGTTAAGATCTGATATCAGAGACACTCTAATGTGACTGAATGTGCTCCAACTGGTTTTCTCTTTCTGAGGAAAAGGAAGTTCCAGCTAGTTTATGATTCAGTCTGAACTCCAGTAGAGGAGCTGAGTGTGTGATATAATAAGCTGGTGGACTGTGAGAACCTACAGATGGTATTATCATATATGAGCTGGTGAGTGTCTCTGCTGTAGGACTGGAGATCCTGATAAAGATGGAGCTGAACTTTTCTAACTGAAGACTCTGAAAGACTGAACTCTGACCTCAGAAGCAGGTGACTCTGCTTTCGGCTTTAGTGGGTATTTTTACTGATTTACTGCTTGTTTTTGACTTTCGGTGTGAAACAGACTCTCAGACTGAACTGAGGTTAGAGAGAGGAAGTTTTCAGTTCAGTGAGTTGTGGTTATTTGCTGAAATGTCTACATAGGAAAATGAACAATTCTGCTGTTTCCAGTTCTGATTATTACTTTCTGTTGTGTTGTTTATGTAATGATTCACGGTGTGTTTCTTTGCACTGTGTACATTTTCCTTTAGCCTACAGATCTGTGTTCTATATATATTTATCATTTTATGACTGTCTGTGTACAATACAGTTAAAGCCTCGCAGCACTGACTGGTGTTGGAGGCAGCAACAAAATCTTCTTTAAATTCTGATAATCAGTGTTTACTGAAATTGTTTACAGAGGAAGAACAAAATCTACTTAACTCTGAATGGAAGTTAACAGAATAGCATTTCCAAGTAATTCTGCAGCTTTTCTGTTCACCAATTCATTATGAAATGTAACACATTCTGAGGTGCAGCTGGAAATTTCAACTTCTGTAAAAATGTTAAAAAACAACAAAAATGTACAAGAGCTACAAGGTTTTGTTCTGAAAGGGATGATATGCAGGTGCAGCTTAAAGCATGGGCTGAAGCCCAGGGCCCTGAGTAATTCAGATCCTCTAATTTTTCTTTGGTGTGTTCCCTTCCACTACCTGAGCCTGCCCAGACTGATCTTAGTTCTTGGGAAATTTGATTCATTTTCTGTGTGAGCTGTCTGTATTAAGCCCAATCAAATCATACACTCTCTACCAAGCTCCGCCTTCTTTTCTAAGCCCTGCATTCAGTGCACAGCAACTTTTGCTATCCACCATTGTCTCAAACCTTCAGTTTGTTTAGCATGTCAGTGTTTGAATTTGAAGCTCCAGTCTGGTAAACTGGGAATGTTAAACTGGGGATCCTTATGATTTGTTCTTGTCCAAACCTGAAAACCTCGTTTTCTGTGAATTTTGTAATTATAGTGCTATATTACTACAAAGGCTAGCATAGGCTTTGTAAAAATGTGAAAGCAAACATCTGATGTCATGTCAGTGCATTAAGGTAAGACATGAATGGGTCATTAATATTTTTATTCCTGCTGTGGCAGTATGCTTTAGCCTAAAATGATGAAGTTTAGGTTTTAAAGGTTGTGTTGTTTTGTCTGATTTTATCTCAGTAATGTCATCTTCATTGGGCAGACATGGCTGTGGTAAGCGGATACATGCTTTATAGTGAAGTGTGCTGCAGTGCTGGTTGTGTTTATGTGAATCCTGTATTCCGGTTAATTGCTGTTGTTTTGTATTAAGATAGAGTAGAAGTGTTGGATTAGGTAGGGTGACGACTGTATGGCTGGAATAGGCTAGGAATGCAACATAAACAAATTTGGAAACTGCATGTACTAAGTTGGCCTACCCACTTTTTCACAGGCCTACCAATTTATGTCTGCCTAAGGCACTGGATCAAACAATAGGCTACAGCATGTCATAGAACTCAGTTGTTTTGTTCTAAAAGACAGATTTAACACTTCACATCTTACTGTACGCTCTATGGTTTTAACAACACAAGTGTTTTAAACATCAATTTAGAATAATTTAGTTAATCATGGTATCAGCTAGCAAACCCTTCTCAAATTAGCTGTTTTTGAGCCAAAAGTGCGTGATGTGGACCTGGCTTCCTGTTTAGTTTCTTATTCAGCGTTTTCAGTCCACCTTAAAAATTTTATATTTTTTTTTATAAATATATGCCTATTTTGAATTTGATGCCAGCAAACACATTCCAAAAAAGTTTGGACAGGGCAACAAAAGGCTGGTAAAGTTGTGTAATGCTTTGATTAATTGACAACTGTGGCACTAGATTAAAAACGGGTATATGATTCTCTGGAAATAACTGCATGGGCTCAGAGACACTTCTGACAACCAATGTTTATGAACACAATTAATTGCTGCATCCATAAATACAGTTTAAAACTCCAAACGCAAGCAAAGAAACCAAATATAAACAGGGTCAAGAAATGCTGCCACCTTCTCTGGACCCAAACTCATTTAAAACGAAATGAGGTGAAATCGAAAAGTGTCCTGTGGTCCAACGAATCATTTGAAATTCTTTGGAAATCATGGACACTGTGTCCTCTGGGCTGAAGACCACTCGGCTGAGTATAGTCATCACATTAATCCTGACTGCCTTTTCAAACTACTGACCAGAAAACATTGTTGAGCACATTAAAGCCCCACTCTGAGATCAGTGCAGCAGTCAGGCTGGCTTTCAGTAGTGCTACAGCAGATTTTTAGAGCTTTCAGTTAATAATGTAAACCATTTGCACCGTGTGAAACTGAAAATAATGTATCACTGCTTTCATAGTTTTTATAAGAAGTTTTAAGTGTGGCTTTTGCAGAATCTCTAGTTGTAACTTACTCTTAATAAGCTGTCTCTCTCTCTCTCTCTGTCTCTCTCTCTCTCTCTGTGTCTTTCTCTCTCTCTCCATCTCTCTCTCTCTGTGTCTTTCTCTCTCTCTCTCTCTCTCTCTCTCTCTGTCTCTCTCTCTCTCTCTCTCTCTCTCTGTCTCTCTCTCTCTGTTTCTCTCTCTCTCTCTCTCTCTCTCTGTCTCTCTCTCTCTTCTCTCTCTCTCTCTCTGTCTCTCTCTCTCTGTTTCTCTCTCTCTCTCTCTCTCTCTCTCTCTCTCTCTCTCTCCCCATCTCTCTCTCTCTCTCTGTCTCTCTCTCTCTCTCTCTCAGTATTCCTGTGTTCAGCCACTCCTGTGTGTGGAATGTGATTTGGTGTTGTGTGGAATCTGGAAGTAATTCATGTTTTTCTAATGAAAAACTGATTCAGACACTCATTGAGTTGTGAACCTGAACTGAAACCGTTTCTCTGTGAACAGAAACACAGTAACTCCCTGAAGTTCTCCTGCAGTAACTCTGTCTCTGAGCTTCATGCTGTGTTTCTCTTCATGTATGAGTGGAACATTAGAACCTGTTTAATCTGACTGAACATGGATGATGTGGTCACTAAATCAGACCATTAGAACAGCAGCACTGCTGTCTGTCTGGATTTCTGGGTCACATTCAGACCGTCTGTTCAGTGTTTACTGACTTCTCACACATAAAGCCAAAGCACTGAGTGTTTCTACATCAGAATAAAGTTCTGTGTTCAAGTTGATTTGATTTGACCTCAGATACACTTTTAATATAGTGAGAGTGAAATGTGCTCCAACTGGTTTTCTCTCTCTAAAGAAAAGGGAGGTGTCAGATTATCATTCAGTCTGGACTGGGATTGAGTGTGTGCGCAGGAGTGTGTTCAGGTGTGTGTACAGGAGTGTGTTTAGGTGTGTGTACAGGAGTGTGTGTGCAGGAATATGTACAGGTGTGTGTTCAGGAGTGTGTTATAATAAGATGGTGGACTGTGAGAAACTACAGATGGTATTATCATATATGAGCTGATGAGTGTCTCTGCTGTAGGACTGGAGATCCTGATAAAGACGGAGCTGAACTTTTCTAACTGAAGGCTCTGAAATACTCTGAACTCTGACCTCAGAAGCAGGTGACTCTGCTCTCAGCTTTAGTTCTGCTTGTGAATATGGTTTCAGTGTGGAGTACTGAAGGTAAAGTGGAGACACGTGGTCCTCACACCTGGTTTATTTAAGTCCTCGTCAGAGTTTGAGTTTCTGTGATATTGTTCTGTTTTCATTTGGTTAGTTTCACTTTACAAAAGATAAAGTCCACCAGTTTTATACACAGGCAGTGTTTCCCCGAGATTATTTCAGGGGCTGGGTGCTTGACCCTTCACTGCTAACACTGTAGTCGGTGTATGTGGGGTCAGCAAACATGTGGAGGCCAGTTGTAGCATCATCATGAGGAGTTATTCTTTAATAATGCTCTTTATACATTTCTACATTAATTACACAAGAAGTGTGATTGTAGGAGTTATTTATATTCAGTTAATTCATATATGAAGAGTTCATGTATGATTGCTGAATGCTTTAGAGTTCATAATGAGTTAAATAGTAATGTCCATACTTTTTTCTGTAGAAATGTGTAAGTCTAGTGTTAATAGTTTGCTGAGAGACTAAAGTACTTTTACGTTGTTCAGCCTTTTTTTGTAACACTACAAAATGCTATGTGGATCAGGTCTATAAGAAAATGCCAAACAGATATTATTATAAGGTTATCTCATCAATTCTAAGACTTTGTGAAAAATGCTTTAGGAAGTTATGTATGCAAATATCCAGGCAGGGGGAGCTCTTGCTGGTTTATTCATCAGAAAACAGCAAAGGTGAAACATCATGTTGAAGTTTAATTTCTTATATTGTTCTATTTCAGCAGTACAACACAGATTTCAATAAAATATATAAACCCCAAACTAAAATCTCGGATTATAGAAAATAAAACTTTCTTGATGAAGCTATACGATTAAAGCCTGCGGTGAGTAGATGCTAAAGGACTACTCTGCTCCAGCTTTAAAAGCAGCTTTAAATAAATTAAAGGTATTTCTGGAGCTCCATAGTTACTTATCATGTGATTATCATGATAACTGTTATAATTAATGATGATAATTAAAATGGTAGTTTCCTTAAATACGTTTACACTCTTTAAAAATGCATTTGAATACTGAAATGATCAGAAAGAACACCAAGTCTAGAAAGATGGTAAAATTCAAATGAAAGGTAAACAGCGCCTCTCCTATAGGAGATTATATCTTCTCACCTACTGAACTCATTCTACGGCAAAATTATGTTGAAGATGCTTTAGTACTGATTTGGTTTACAGGTTTACTCCAACTGACTGAAGCCTCACTGACATGTTTTTAGAATAAAGGACTAAAAAAAATCTGAGCAGGTAAACCTGTGTATGAAGTTAAATTTCTCATCCGCTCAAAATTACATTTTGAATTCAGCCATTCCTGCTAACTGAGGTACGTTTAGAGGATAAAGTCTGCAGGCAGTAGGCAAGTGAAAGCAAGTGACTGGAGAATGAAAACTACTAAAAACATTTTATCTTTTATTTCAGCTCTGCCTTTATCTTCCTTTATCTGTCCAAACTGTGAAACACATGCCGTACATGGTATTGGGAGGAAGGGTGGGGTTTAGAAATGTGGCAGAAAGGGGGAGTTTACAATTTGCATACTAAGCATTTTCACAGATCTTGGCATTCTTCAGGAAATTACTCAACCATAAATATGTTGTTTGAGTAACTGAGTTTTTTAACCTCAGTCACAAGCTGAGGATATTTCTGAGCTGGCTCAGGTATGTCATTGGAAATTATCTGGACAATATAAAACTAAAGCAAATCATATTACATGAGAAAAATGTTTTTTCAAACATTTTCCTGGTATCAAATTTAAAGTGGGCATATATATTTATATACACTGTTATGTTGTGTGTTATGTTCAATAAATATTTAAGATTTAAGCGATTTGCACACAATTGCATTTTTTTTATCTACATTTTGCACAGCTTCCCAAAATGAGGTGTTAAGTTACATTTCAAACACAGGCAACTTTAAAGAATTCTTCAGTCCATCAGATCAAACGATGATCTGAATATTACAGCAAGACTGTTTTTCATTTTAGTGTGTGATGCTATGATGTTTCCTCACATAAAGCAGTTTCTGTTTTGACCGTGTGCAGCATGCTCATGAAGAATTTCACATAAATCCTACACCTGAGCTCACACCTCACCACCCCTAGACTGATCACATTAATATTCAGGACACTAAAAAACAAACAACATGAAAAAGAAATCTGAGCACAACAGAATTATTGTAATAATCCTGTATTAGATTAGATATTCCTTATATGGCTGTAAACCTCCAAATCTGTATTTTATACACATCAACAGGCATGGTCTTGACACCTGTTAACTAGCTAGCTAATAAGCACTTGCAATAAAACATATACCAACAGCTTTGAAGTTCAATAAATAGTATATTTTTCTATAACAAAGCAAGAACAGGAGGTAGAAGGACACCGTACCTGTTCAGCAAGGATTAGTTAGTGGGGTAAGTGCAGTGATGAGAGTAAACGAAAGACATTATTTTTCCCTAAATGTTTGATAAGAACCGAGAGGTAGCAGTGTACCATACTGTACCCAAGAGTCCTGTCCCTGGTTTATTCATAACACTTTATCGAACACATTACAAAACCTTAAAATAAAATGTTATGAATTACATCAAAACTGCTGTATGACAATCTAATGAGTATACTTTGACAAAGATGTTTCCTTTGAGACAGTCAATAAAATAATGTTAATCATATCATCTTTACCAAAGCTCATACTGCACTGTCAGAATAATGGAAAGTATACAGAAAACTACTGTTAATTGTCCTCAGTTGTGTTGAACCTGAAGCTGTAACAGCTAAATCAGCATCTTACCTTATTAAATGGCTGAGAGAATATATTTATTTATATGTATATTATATATTATATTTAATATATAATTATTCCTACATATTCCTCCAGTGTAATGCACATCACATACCCATAATCCCATTTTGAAGTGCTGCATGTTGCATGTAATGTATAGGCATGTGAAAATGCCATGAACTTGCACTATATTCATGAAACACGAATGTCTTCTAGGTGTAATTAATTCAACAATAATTATTGAGGTATGGATATCTTTTAAATATCATGCACATAGAATTGTGTTCGTTTCCTCAAAAACAGGATTATATACATACACATATGTGTGTGTATATATATATATATATATATATATATATATATTAATGTATGTATTAAACATCAGAGGATATGTTTTTATTATGTTTTTAATGTATACTTGCTACTCATTAATGAATGTATTTAATGAATATCTCAAGCTGATTATGTAATTATAATGAAGCATTACTGTTCTGTTCCTGAATAGACCATGAAGGCTTCATGTACATGTACTTACTGTTTGTTAAGTGTCTAAATTAGGATAACTGCTAAATTCT